>NW_028280958.1:2500-212500 GCF_059751285.1 Brachycentrus maculatus | reverse complement strand
TAATAGATTTAACAGGAAGGAGAAGGAAAGGAGAGAAATTAATAAGGGTGGTTAAAGGATTTTTTTTTTCTAGGTATGAAGTTTAACCCAGATGTGCAGTATAAAAAAAAACTGCTTACACATAGTAAAAACTAATCTCATAACAATGTTAATACAGTCTAAAATAGCAGATCATGAGCAAAGGATGACAAAAATGTTTATGTTTGTGATTGCTAGGTTCATTCGTAAATATTAAGACAACCCCAACAATGCTGTTGAGTTTATAATGTGTGCTTTATATTGTGTTTTTTTTTTGCCCTCAAGTGATATTACATTGGTATTTTATTGAATTTATTTTTATCACTAAACGTTCTTATAAACAATCACCCCATGCCCATGACCTATACCGATGTTCTAAGACTCTCAACAAATACCTAAAATATATTTTTAAATACATTTATTAGCAGACTTTCCTCAAATAGTAACCGCGCGCCCCTGCTATAGGTAGTCTTAAATATGATGATAGGTTGAAATATTATTTATCTTTAAATATGTATATTTTGTAAAAAACATATTTGAATGAGATTCAATCAATACAGTGAAATATGTGGGTAGCCATTTACTTCTATCAGTAATAAGTATCTGCTCTTTTCAGATGTAATTATATTTTGAAATAATAAGGATCAAAACGCCTTCTTTTTCTTACTTTTTCTCTCATTGTACGCTGTATAAAATGTTTCAGCCAGTATTAACTTTACATTTGGATGAAATATTACGAAACTTTTTTTTATTATTAATGAAAAATATGGACCAAGTTAACCCGCTAAAACCGCCAAGATTAATTATTGTTACTCTAACCATTCTCTAGTTAAACTTGAAAGGGAAACTTTTTTGGTCTCATTGTATATCCAAGTTACGTGAGTTGTAAGTAAAGGGGGTGGGGGCGTATTATCACGGAGAAGTTTAAGCCAAAGATTACCCAAGTTTAAAGAGTTTAATCGCTTTGGCCGTTGTGAAAAATCCAGAAATATGTGTTAATTTTAACTCTTGAAGATCTTTTTACAAGGGGTGGCTTTATTAAGCATCTTTCTTGGCAGCAATTAAATGGAGTCTGCAAAATTAATACGTCAGCGGAAAGATAATTCATCTAAACATTTTTTCTGAATCGATTTTCGTTTCTGTGTGATGATTTGACAGTCTTTTAAAAAATTATTTGTTAAATTTTCTTCATAGAGAAAACTGATAAATTATATTTATTTTATTTACCCTGATATAGCGTAAGCATTGTTTTAAGCCAAGGTATCGATTTACCTAACTAAATATAAATTTAAATTCAGTGTCACATGCTCCGGATATCAGTATTTCTTACGCGGTCTCGCGACGTGTTTCCGGTTATAGATCGGAGAGTTTTCATCTCAGAGATTCGAAGTCGAGATTTTGTTCTAGAAGTATCTGCTCTTGCCTCAATTCTACAAGTGACTATTGGTCGAAAAAGTTTTTGTTACAAATTTCGTGACCACTTTAAACTTTTTTATGTTAGAAAACTGAATTGAAACAACTCTTAGACCTTTTAAGTTCAGCTTAGGGACGGTCAAACTCTGTTGAGGCGCATTGTTATCTAATTGCACTCAGCAATGGTAGAAGGATCTTCCTGTTATCCTGATACATCCTTTAATCCTTACATTTCTTCGGTTAGGGATAAGGCAGGTTTTAGAAACGTGGAGGGTACGAAGATTAAATAGGGGATCGTGAATCTCGGGATTTACTTGTGAAAAGAAAGATCCGTTCGGTTCTAATAAGATTCTTTCAAGTTCTGTTTTGTAAAGAAATCGTCCAGAATATTCGAGTTATGAAAATTCACATTCAAATTTGGGACCATTTCTAATTTTTATAGACCATTTTTTCCCCTGAAAATATTATAGGTATAATATGTAATAATTAAAGTGCGTATACGCATGCGTGTAAAAAAATTCAAAAGTTTGTTCAAGAATATTAGATCTACTCTTCTTACTAAGACTATTGTTATCACCACAAGCTTGAAGAAGTTTCATATGTAAATATTTACTTTCTCATCTATGGTGAGATAATAATATATTTATTCTTCTTTTTGTATCCCTAATCTGCACCTCCATGGTGCATAAGGCACTCCATCGTATTGACGTAGTGTTTTCTTAATCATATCTTACATGAAGTGATCAATTCAGCGCTTGGCTTACCAAGTTCAGAGATATTTTATATGAAGCATAAAAGTAAAATACAAAAAAAAAATTGACCCGGGACCTCCAGCAGTGTACTAAACGCGCTTACTATTACACGACAATGTCAGAGAAAAGTGAAATCTATATAAAACGATCATTACCAAAATACGTCATACAAATACTTGATAGTTAAATACAAAAATGGCAGTATGATAGCTTGATGCCTATTACAGGAGGCTCAAAAGTTCTTCATCTCCATCGAGATAAAAGCTTTCTTTAAATAAAGACTAATTGGTGTAAGTCGATTTAAGTAAAAATTATTATTTCTAGAATGTTTTCCGCAGATACTTTGTGGCACATTTTATAAACTTTATAAAATTAAATAACTTTATTATAACCACTTTTTTATTAATACAATTTAACCTGCCGGTTTCAACAAGAACGTTGTGATAATCAGGGTTTATTTTAATTCAAAAACATTAAAATACTCTATTTTATTTCTCAAAATAATATATCAATATGATCCACAAAATTAATGCTTTCAATGTTCAAAACATTAAAATACTCTCACCAAAAACTTCCACACACTCCGTAAAAATCCTAAAATGATTATTCCACAGAGTAAATGATACCGCGATGATCAATTTCTTCAAATGGTTTATCTAACGACTTGTTTCATTCTGAAGTCATATTTGGCATTTTGATACCTTGCTCGTCCAACAGGTTGCAGATTACGTAATATCACCAACTTATTACCAAGTTCACGATGTGAGGCTGCGATACTAGGGACAACTAGTTCTATACACTGAACGGCTTATAACCCCGGACAGCCCCGCCATAATATCCGAGGCGAAATATTAACAGTTCGAAATGCTAGTCGCAAGAAAAATCGGATCTAGACTCAAACTATTAGTGGTGTTCCCTAATTGTAGTCAAGTCACTTAATATATTCATTTCATAGCTGTCATTTCATAAAACGCATCTAAGACGTGGTTCGACTCCTGACGAAATATGATATATTCAAGAAATATTGATTTTCAATTGGTTTGGATTTTTGTGATGTATTTCTTTACCATCCCAATCTTTACTTTTCTACCTGCAGACAAGCCTCTAAAAGTAGAAGTTATTCCTTTAAAACATTATAATTTAAAGCACTATTTAAAAAATATTACCTCCAGGGCGCTACGTCGTGATACAACTTGTATCTGATACATTGTACTATATAATCTTAGACAAAACGATGGTAAAATTCTAAATGTATTTTCGGTTTAACTTTTAAAACAAAAATTAAAGAAATTTAGCATTTTAGGTACAGCGTCAAACTGTATGGTCAAATTTTTCGAAAATAAAATAAATTTTTAAATTGTATTTTCGCTTGCAAATATTTTTACAGCATCCGTTTCATTCAAAGTGATTGAATGTCAATAATGAAAAGCAAATATACCTCGTCATAACTTGTTTCGTGCTAATTAAATTCCACGTTTACTTCAAGATTTGTGGTTACCCATTTCATAGTGCACAAAAAGCTGCTAACACTATTGACCCTTGAGTTCGTTTGGGAGTGGGTTTTTTCACACGGAAAATCCGCTCATCTTTGTTTTTTACACATAAGATTATGAAATTACCAAATTAATATTATAAATTATGGTAATTTAACCACATGGGATGTTGGGAATTTTAAAATATATTTTTTATTAATTTTTAATTGCTCTCATTATTGTAATGAGTTAACATATTTCGATGCATTAACAAAACTAAAATTAAGGCCCAGTAATCAAGATCCGTTATTAACATAATTGATTTTTTTTGGATTTTCGAAACTCATACATATCGCTCACTTCTTTCAAGAACGTCATTAATCAAAAAACTTGATTTTTCAGGAGACGTTTTCAAAGTTAAAAAATATAATACAACGCATTAAAAATAAATATCAAGCCACTTATTGAACTTTTTACTATGCAACAGATCTTTTCAGGTAAAACTTGAAGGATTTTTCTCCATTTGAAAAATATTTAGTATATTTGAAAAACAATTAAACAATACCTTTTCTTCAAAATGCAAAAACAATACTTTCTGCCCTGTAGCGGGTAAATATTAAGTTAAAAATACGCCGCTTTTGCTGGGATATAGTACATTTTCTGGGCATTCCGAAAACATGTACAACTTAAAATTGACGATTTTTGATTTATAACGTTCTTGAAAGGAGTGAGCGATATATCAAAAATCTTATGAAGCGACATTTATTATATATGTAAGTGTTCCAAAAAAATGAGTAGTGTGGTTGTCAATAATGAGTAGAATGTTGATTGTTACACGTGTATAAAGTGATAATTTAACCAGCCTATGACAAATCATAAGCCCTGTAAATTACCAGACTTCCACATTCTTCTTCATCTATGTTTAAATATTTAAAAATGTAAAAATTACTCCCATGTTGAGAAAACTCAGATTTGAGAATAAGAATTTGGTCACATCCAAAATTTTACCAAAATTCATATCTTTTTATTTTTTGTTGCGATGTCAAAGTGTAATTTTATCGTTTGCCAATTTCGTATTTTTACTATCATACTGAGAGGTACTTTTTAATACCGTAAAACCACCCGAAAGGGAAAGAGTCGTTAATATTTTGTGAAATGCATATTTCACGTTTTTACTGGTAGCTATTCAAATATTTATTGTTCGCCCACTGAATCGTAATAAACTGTTAATCTTTCCAGAGTATTACTTCCAGCCGAGCGAGTCGAATTCGGTTCGGCTTCTATCTGGAATATTTAATCGGAATTCTGCGTGCTTAGGGTAAATCTTATTTTCCAATAAATTCTTACTTCGAACCCAAAGTACGATTCCTAGTTTGACTCTTGTTTGCTTATTGCTATTAAAATTGTTCATTAAGAGCAGTGCCGGATTGGGGGCTCCATCACGTACTGTGAAGGACAAGTTTGTAAATCTTATTTTCCAATGAATTCTAACATAGAACCTAAAGTAATATTGCTAGTTTGACTCTTGTTTGCTTATTGCTATTAAAATTCTTCGTTAACAGCAGTGCCG
Organism: Brachycentrus maculatus; assembly: GCF_059751285.1. NCBI lineage: Eukaryota > Metazoa > Arthropoda > Insecta > Trichoptera > Brachycentridae > Brachycentrus > Brachycentrus maculatus. Next base: position 207,275 of record NW_028280958.1, on the reverse strand, counting down.
GATTCGGGGCTTCATCACTTTCTGTAAAGGAAAAGTTTGTAAACCTTATTTAACAATAAATTCTTACTAAGAACTCAAAGTAGTATTCCTAATTTGACTCTTGTTTGCTTATTGCTATTAAAATTGTTCATTGAGAGCAGTGCCGGATTCGAGGCTCTATCACGTACTGTGAAGTACAAGTTTGTAAATCATATTTTTCAATGAATTCTTACTTAGAACCCAAAGAACTATTCCTTGTTTGACTCTTGTTTGCTTATGGCTATTAAAATTGTTCATTAAGAGCAGTGCCCGATTCGGGGTTTCATCACTAACTGTAAGGGGCAAGTTTATAAATCTTATTTTCCAATAATATCTCACTTAAAACCCAAAGTAATATTGCTATTTATATTAATATATATATTTTTTTTTAAACATTACCTGTTACAGTTTAAAACTCGCGTACATTCAATTGCAAGTGTCAAAATTAAAAGCAATCGTTGAATTAAATAAGACGATTTAAGTTTTGGAACAAATTAACTTTTACATTTTTATTTAAATAGATTGGTTGTTGGAAATGTATTTGTCATATCCTCCTATTTTATATTAATGAAACTCAGTAATTTGTTAGAAACGAAATCAGTAAAAAAAATCTTTGACAAATAAACCGTGACAGTTCTAATAAAACAGTTATATCGATTTCAATAATTAAATATTTTTCTGTTCTATAAATTATAAACTCGCGTGCAAATGGGTAGTATATATTTTATTCGATTTACAGCTTTCTCCGTTAACCCTCAGAAATTTGATATGCCATTCAAATATTTGTTTCAAAACCGTGTATTTTAGACGTTATAAATATTGGAATTCCCCTAAATATCATTCGTACATTACCGTCAACAGCAACAAAAATACGAAAAAAAAACAACAAGCTTCGAGTGTGGTAGGTAAATAATTTTTAACTTGGTAAATACCACTATTTTTTTTTTCAAATCAATTGTGACACGTGTTTCGATACATTTTTCATCATTGACCCGCATTTAATTAGTCCGCAACTAAATAACATGACTTATTTTGTTAATTGATTCGGTAATCACTTTGTGGTAATAAATAAGCATTTTTTATTTGAATTTTACTTGTTTTATACCACTTTTTATTCACTATCACCACATTCAATACCACTATTAATTCAATTGGTAAATACTACTGTTTATAATTAGTTAATGGTATTTGGTAAGCAGGGGCGTGCATTCCATATCGGCAGAAAAGCAGTGCCTATCCAAACTTATCCACGTGGTATAACAAAAACGCAACCTGACCTACTCTACCTTACTATGTAGTACCTAGTTTACCTCACTACAAACGTCTACTGCCTACCCTAGTAAGTAGTACCTAGCTTACCTTATTTCTACTTCTAATGGCTACCCTAATTAATTATGTGTGCCACTTTTAGTGAGTGAAATTAAACTTTTTTTTTATGTCATTTTTTTGTAGGAATATGTAAAATTTTGTCAATTTGTTATAATTTTGAAAACAGTTTATTTTTATTTATTTTTTATTACAACGTTTGCCTTCTAAGGCGTCGATATGCTTAGTTTGTCATTCGAATGTGCTATATAATACTAAGCAATTTGTGTTTGCAATTACTGTTCGTGTGTGTGTGTATTTGTATGCATGTGTCCGATAAATTCTTGCGTCATCATTCTTTTATTTTAGCGTACGTAGTTTGACGTTTCACTTTTTATATCGCAATTCTATCCTCATTTTATTACTGCGATGAGCAAAACTCGTTAGCGCTGTCTGCCTCTCGCACGCAATAGCTAATGCAGCTAGAGTGGGATATAATTATGAGGAAATAAACAAGCGCCTCGACATAGCCCCTGAGCAAACAGAGGCATCGTACACTTTCATTACTACGGCTGAAAAATACACATCAAATGTATACAGAAATAACTAAAAATTACGTTTTTATTTGTTAACTTTTTTACTAGTGTTTGCCAGGTTGCCGTTTGCCAGTTTGTTGAATAAATGTGCTTAAATAAATATCAAATGATGTGGAAAATTGTTGTTTTGATGATCTATATAATATATTTTCAAATTGTATTTTGTAGTATCAAAAGTATGATTTCTTCACGTATACTACTCACATACTTCACCAACAAGACACAAGGTGGCTTGGTGGGTCTCTGCAAAAAAAACTTCAAATATGTTTAAAATTGTGACTTGAATAAATGTATACAAGTTACGTTAGTAATTTTTATTTAATACGAATTCCTACATGCGTGCATTCTTACGTTTAAAAAAACTTAATTTCGTACCATGTTAAGCTCGTATTTTAATTTTTGTTTTTAGAATATTTATTTATAAATTCTTCTTCATTTTGTAGATCCTAAGGATTAATCGCAACATAATATAAGTTATGTAGAAGAAAAAAAAATTGACGCAATTGAAAATATTAATTAATAGAACAACCTATTAATTTTGTTTTTATAACAATCGAAAAACATTGTTTTGTTTTTTGTCTATAGCACACGGTATTGCTGATTATTCGCGCATTGTTATGCATCAGACTGAAAGAGTTGGATATAGTTACAAATGGGTTAGATCAGTATTCCGCAAACTGTGTGCCGCGGCACACTGGTGTACCGTGGTGATTAGTTGGTGTGCCGCGGAAAAAAAGTCTCGTTTTTTTTATATTAAACCATATCCGCTCCCTAGGTGGAGCATATGGAGTCCACAAACTGTTTTCAGACTTTTCTATCGGCTGTTAGCTCTCTTGCATCCTCCCAAGTCAGATCCGCGTCCCGAAGTTATGACGAGGACTGCTGACGAATTGTCAGCAGTGGTCGTCCTGGGGGGCGCGAACCTGATGCCTTGTAAAAGAGGCAAGCTTGATTAAGGCTCACAGGAGGCACGCGGAGTACATGGCCAAGCCAAATAAATCGCGTTTTCTCGACGACAGTTGTGACCAAGATTTGCTGCGTCCTACACCTTATCTCTTCACTCCTCACAAAGTCAAACCACCGCACGCCTAAAATTCTCCACAGACATCTATTCTCAAACCTAAGTACACGGCTTTTTTTAAAGATAACATCCTTATAAACAAGTGCTCCAAATTTTGATAACCTACGCTCAGTTGAACAGGTTCACATTTCGCATTAAACACGATATGTCAAATGTATATGTTTTCGCTTTATATTAATTTTTATAATTAATCAATATTAAATAAACCTTGTTTTTTCTTTGGTGTACTTCAAAAAATCTTTATTTGGCAGGTGCACCTTGAACAGAAAAAGTTTGCAAATCACTGGGTTAGATAATAATACGAGTTGTTGAGTAAGAGTCAATGGTTTCCAAATGTGATTCATCCGTTTGCCTCAACCGGATACTCAGTATAGTTCCATACACATTCCTATGATATTTTCTCTTGCAGTCGCAGATCAGGTATGATCTTTTTAGGATAGGTAAAACAAAGGGACAGTAAATCCTACTATTTTGTTTTTAATTGGCGAGTGTTGCGATGCATTCCGCATCACTACGGTGTTTGAAAATGATGCGGAATGCATCAAAATACGTGTCACAACAGATTGTAAGAAATAGTGGAATTTTTCAAGTAAAGCCCTAATTTGAAATTGATAGATATTACCACAAAGTGATTGCTGAATCAATTAATGAAAAAATAATCAAGTTGGCATCTTGGGAACAAAACAAATACGGATAGGCTTCGTGGCATAGTTGGGTAGCCCCTGCGAAACTGACGTCGCGGGTTTTATTCCCACCGATTGCTTAGTTTATTTAGGAAATATATATTTTTGTTTGGTCTTGGTGTTTGTGATGTATTTTATTTTTAATTTTACCTACCTTTCTTTGCCATTAAAAACAATAGAGTTTTTGCTGGTTATTCCCTAAAAATTGTATGTTTAATTTTTATGATTCAAATTTTTATGCTGAAAAATATATTTATACTTACCTACAATTGAAAAAATATATTTCATAAGTCAAAACCTGCAATTTCAACTATCTTTTTTTTTCATATTATTTTTTGATATCTCATCAAAGATGAAGACGAATATGGAAGTCAAGGTATTTATTTATTTTCATCTCACCAAACGATGTTTCGAAATTGGTTCATATATATTATATAACTTCCAAGAATTTGAGTAGTGTAGTTGCCAATAATGGGCAGAATTGGTGATTGTTACAAGTGTGTAAAGTGATCACTTAAACCAGCCTATGACGGTCGTCAGCCCCGTAAATGCCCAGACTTCCATATTCTTATATTATTTCGAGATATAAAAATACTTTGTGTTTTGATTCACTCACATTGACAAAACACAAAGTATTTTTATTTCTCGAAATAATATATCAATATGATCCACAAAGTTAATGCTTTCAATATTCAAAACATTCCATATTCCTCTTCATCTTTGATGAGATGTCAAAAAATAATATGAAAATAACTGCTATTATTTGAGATTATTCAGATTCGTGAACAAGTATTGGGACACACTCAAAATGTTGTAAGTCATTTTTTTTTCATTCAGCACAACCATTCGTAACATACGAATAGTACACAATGTACATGTGATATATTTTATATACGACAAAGGTTTTCGCATGTGCACACGCAACCCATTAACGAAGCACGTTGGTAAATAGTCATAAAAATGAAAATATACTCATCTCTTTGTGTGATAATGGTTCTGAAGGATTTCTTTTCTTACTTTTCATTTTGGAGCGATTATTTGGTCGCCATGATGTGAAACCCTTCGCGGTACAAATGATGTGTAAAGAGTATTTCAAGGTCTACGCAAAACTATTAGTTGAAATGATGGATGGTTTCATGTAATGATTCCACATAACATAATACAATCAGTGTTGCCAGGTGTTCGGTATTCTACCGAACCGTTTGGTATTTTAGCACCGTGTTCGGTGTTCGGTATGACAAAAATACCGAAGTATGGGCAGTTTGGTATTTTTTCTGATTAATCTAATTTTTCTGCCCAATAAAATATGCTTTTGCCAACCAAGAATATCATTCTGTACTTCACCATTTCGCTCACTCCTTTCAACAACGTCATTAATAAAAAACTCGATTTTTCAGGAGATCGTTTTTAAAGTTTGAGAATATAATAAAATGTGTTAAAAATAAATTTCAAGCCACTTATTGAACTTTTTACTGTGCAACAAATCTTTTTAGGTAAAACCTGGAGGTTTTTTCTCCATTTGAAAAATATTTAGTTTATTTAAAAAAAAATAATTAAACAACACCATTTCTTCAAAATGCAAAAACAACACGTTCTGCCCTGTTAAACATATGCCGCTTTTGATGGAATATAGTACATTTGCTGGGCATTCCGAAAATATGCACGACTGAAAATTGATCATTTTTAAATATGACATTGTTGAAAGGAGTGAGCGATATAACAGTTTGATGGGCAACTTTGTGTCCAGCTGTGGAAAGGCTGTTGCTTGATTGGAATGCTTATCAAAAGATATCAATAAGATTATTTGGTCGTTCGTTGCTAATGAAAATAGTAGATTGCATAGTGCAGGACATCCGTAATAGATGAAGTGTAGATATGGCGAAGGCTGAATTATGTCTTCTGCTTCTTTTTCTTCTTTTTCTATATCCTTAGGATCTGTTTGTACCTCCGCTTGTAGCTCTTGGGATGTTGACTCCCAGCAGTCTTTCCACCCTTTTGGAGGTCTGCCTGTGGGTCGGCGTCCTTCAGAGATTCCTTGAAGGGCGATACGTGGAACTCTGTCATCTGATATTCTGTTTACATGATCATTCCAGTATCGCCTTCATTGTCGTCCCCACCGTAAGATATCCTCCGTCTTACACATGCTCCGGATGTCGGTATTTCTTACTTGGTCTCGCAATGTGTTTCCGGTTATGGATCGGAGAGACTTCATCTCGGAGGTTCGAAGTCGAGATTTTGTTCTAGAAGTATCTGCTCTTGCCTCAATGAATTATATATACGATGTGATTGCAGTCTGAAATGTCGTGAAGTGCATGGGGCAATTAAAGCAAATAAGACATTGCTGGAACCTTGCATTAGTGAGAAAAAATATAATTTTTATAAGTTAGGTTAGCTAGTTGCCCTTATGCAATGGTACTTTGTATTTTAAGTTAATAATATAAATAAACGATTGAAACATTTTTTTGGTAAATTTTCGGTATTTATTTGTAAAAGACCTGGCAACCATGATTAAATTCAAGCCTTTCCAGTAGGTGTTCATGTTTTACCATAAGGAACAAATTTATTTTTCCCTTTGGCGTTTCTTATTCTTTGAAAATGTAATATTTATCAGGCGTCATTATTCTCAATCCATCATTATTATTCGCAAACATTTGATTGGTTGAAATATCAGAAAGGAGAACTAAAATACACTCTTTCAAAGTGCTTTTTATTTGTTGTGTTTGGGCCTATAATTATCACGATACAATAGACTCTTTTGTGTGAAAATATTTCGATTTGTGATCAAAGTTAAAGGAAACGTATTTATTGTCTGTTTGTTAGCTACAAAAAAGCATCTATGCCTTGTTTTAAAAACTTTTTTTATCCTACAAAAAGTGTTATTTTGAATAACATATACCTTTTTTGGTCAGAACTTGGATGATTATGCAAAAACCTTGTACAACCTACTTCTATCATCCATAAAGTCATTAAAAAAGAAGCTAAGTTTAAAAGTTTTCATAAATAGGCAATGGAAGTGAGTAGATCTGATCATCGTTCGGCCATATCTTATTTGATTGCATGTAGCAAACAATTTTCTGTCATGTAGTTTTATAAATAAATTTTATAAAATTTGCTCTCGGCACGGGATAACTCAGCGAGGGCACATGATTGTAACTTATTTAATTAAAAAAAAATAACTAATATTTTTAACGACGAAATATAAAAATGAAATTAATTGACTAATAAACGTTATTGTCAGCACCCTCAAGTATCGTACTTGAGGTCCCGGGTTCGATTCCCAGCGGTAGGGGTCAAATAAATATTATTGTTTTTTTTCACTCTAATATTAATTTAATATTACCCTGGACTGGTACACGTAGTGGAAGGCTGATCACCTTTTCTTCATATGTAAATGATCAAGATTGTACTGCGTTTATATGATGCAGTGTCCTGTGCACCATTATATGCAGATAAGGACTAGAATAGAATACAGAATATCTGCAGTAAGGAGTTGATCGCGTTGAGCGAACATGGCTAGAAACATTCGAGTATTACATACTTCATTCGGTATAAAAGGCTTTTCGTTTTTATGTTTTTTAGTCTCGGTGAACCTCGCTACATTTTTAGCATTTCCGAACATTTTAACTACTCCGGTTACAACTTTAACAAACCAATTTCCCCAAAGTCATTTATTCATAAAGTAGCCGTATCTTTATTACGAATCTCGCGCTAATCGCCAAAGTAGTTTAAACTCTGTAACTAAACTAACTGTACATTGGCACCAGTCGTGTTTAATGGCTATTTGGAAAGTACATATAATTTTAATGTCGTATTATAATGTAATAATCCTAATTTTAATATCAGATTTAATTAAGTAACATTTTTCTTGTTTCAGATTTTGAACAAATAGTCGTCCTTGGAGAATATCAAAATTATGTAAGTACATTTATCGAGTATGGAATTTAATACTTTTTGTTCGAATTTAGATTTCGCCTTGAAAAAGTACGATATGAAATATAAATAAATGAAAACTAACATTATTAAATATTTAACAAAATATAAATAGTATTGAACGAAATTTATTGTATATGATTTATTATTCTCTATAATAGTTGGTACGTTAAAAAAATATTTTGTGTTTAAGATAGATGGAACAGTTATATATCCTTTTATGAAATAAAACTCCAACATTGTTTTTAATAACTTTCATTTTGGTACTGTTTTCCAACCAGTTTTGAGGAATTCAAAAACTTATTTATCCAGTTAATATAATAATATATCGATATTATTTATTGATTCGGCATTAACTTTGTGGAATGACATGATTATTTTATTAAAATTAAACACTTGAATATACAACTTTATCGAGTTTTATTTTTATTTACGACTAGTTTCGAAAACGACAGTTGTTTTCATCTTCTAATTTGTACCAGAGTTTGAATTTGTTAATTAATTAATTAATTTGTAGTTTTTAATTTGTACCAGAAGATGAAAACAACTGTCGTTTTCGAAACTAGTCGTTAATAAAAATAAAACTGGATAAAGTGGTATATTCAAGTGTTTAATTTTAATAAAATAATATATCGACATCAGAAAGCCAAAAAAATTATTAAAATTAATTTATTATAAACACGTTATAATTTATTATAATCACATCCACCCGTTTTAAGGTAAACCTGATGTCTTGTAATAATTTTGTAACCTAAAAATTGTTCACTATTATACTTCAACCTTTTTTCATAAAAGTGTTTTTTTTCTCCCCTCCGCCTCCGAAATGTAGTGGTCACCATATTTAGCTACTGTACTGTAGTTTTCAGGCTTATTCCCTGGGGGTTAAAATGAATGTGAGTGATTTTCACTCTTATATTCAATAAATATTACCCCGAACTGCTACATAAAACGCAGGGCTTATCTCCTAATTTGTTATAAATTCTACGAGGCAGAGGTCAATTAAATTTTATTTTATTTAAATAATCTTTAAAAAACGCTGTTTACTATGCTCAAAAAAGGCCTGAAATCAATTAGCTTTTCATTATCATTTTTTAAAAACCTTCTGTTGTATTTTTGTTTACGAACACAGCACTATAAAACTTATTCATAAATTTAGTTATATTTACAATCATATTTTATTTATTGTTTCGGCATTAACTTTGTGGTAAGACATGTTACAATAATTCAAGAAAACACTTCGTTTTTTACCACTTGAGTTTTATCATAGACTACATGTTTCAGAAGCTAAACTTAGTTTAGCTTCTGAAACATGTAGTCTATAATAAAACTCAAGTGGTAAAAAACGAAGTGTTTTCTTTAATTATTTTTACAATCATATTTCAAATAACAGCCATAATCTTTAAGTACCTTTTACTGTCACATACAGGCGGTGGAAACTATACAAAAATAATTGTAAGTCTCAAACTTAATGCAAAGACCGAAAGTAAATTGAATTAAAGTTTTCAAGCTTCGCAAAGTTGCACCGGAGCTTTAAGCTTTGCAAGTGTTTCTCTTAGGCGCCGCCAAGTTTTGTCGCGAACTTAATTAAGACATTTTATTTTTCTGTTTCCCGTTTCACTGAAGTGAAGGAAATAACGGAGGGTCGAATGTCTTATTTGCATGCATAAATTTTAAATGGAAATTCTTCAATTGTGCGTGCTGTAACGACGTTATTATAATTCAGTACATTTTTTGAAGTATTTTATTTAATTTCATGAATGTTTCGCAGGTACTTTGTGGCACATTTTATAAACTTTATAAAATAAAACAAGTTTCTTTATTTTTTAATCATATTTTCATATGATGTACAGAGTGTGTTGAAGTTTTTGGTATCGTAAAGGAAGAGTTATTAACTTGAACCTAACTATGAGTATTTCAATGTTTTAGAATTTAGTTCATAAACCCTGATGATGACAAGGTTCTTGTCGAAACCGGTTGGATAAAGCATACCAATAAAAAGTGGCTAAAACAAAGTTGTTTCATTTTATCAAGTTTTACTTGGTAAATAACAACATTTCTTTAAACATGAAATGTGTTTCGATGCATTTCGTATAGTTTTCAAACACATTTAAATGATGCGGAATGCATCGAAACACGCGTTACAATAGATTTTAGTGGTATTTACAAAATAAAACTTAAATAAAAATAGATAGATATTACCACAAAGTGACTAACAAATCAATAAATAATATTATTTTTGATCGTCTTAGTTATTTTTTTTTACTTTTTTTTTCTGTTTTCTAAGAGAGAAATATGATAATAAAATATCAAGAAAGGACTGTTGAGATAATTTGGGCATATAAATCAAATGAGTGAAAAAAAAAATAAAACAAAATTTTGAGTCAAGTGTATTTGGTAATAGAAGCAGAGGTAAACCGAGGAAAACCTGGCATGATCAAGTATGTCAAAAAGTTGAAAATGGTCGGGTCAGGAGTCAAATTGATCGGCGGGTATGTAAAAGGAGATGCATAAATGTGGAAGGGACAAAGATTGTTTGCAATTGAGATTGGTGTGACGTTCATTCTCTCTGCCTGCCCATGGTTTGTTAGTAAGTTAGAAAGCAGCATTAATTGACATATTAGGTTATCGAGGTCATGTTAAGATTTTTGTATTCAAATCATAGTATAAAAAAAGTATCTGTAATGTGGTTTTATCGTAAATATTTCTTTTTCTCATTAAAACTTTTAAAATACTAAAATTTTATTACAGAGTGAAAATATTTTCGTTCTTTTTCTCCCATTCCTTTAGTGTTTATATAATACTTTGTGGTCGTATTACAAATTTTCGGCAAATAAATTTTTTAGAAATAAATTATTATTTTCCTTGCTTACACGTGTTGCTGGTATTGATCGACATCAATAAAAGCGAGAAATTAGAACATAATTTCTTAAATATTAGACTATTATTAGATAGTTATTAATTGGTTATTTGATACCTTTTAATAACTGATAGTCTACATAAGATATTAGACTATTTTTTATTAGCTAAAATATCCAGCATATACAAAATAGAAGCAATCAAAAATTATCCCATAAAATTGCTTCTTTTTCAGAAAACTGTTTTGCAATGAATATTATTAAAAGATAATAGCAAAATTATAGTCAGTCTACTTAAAAAAAGAAAAAAAAAGAAAATATAAAGCACACATTTCTAACTAACTAACTAAACTAACTAAACATCACGCCGCTTACCCGCAGGGGTAGGCAGAGAGAATCGAACGCCACACCACTCTGTCTTTGCAAACATTCTTTGCCTCTTCTACATTCATGCATCTCCTCATACATACCCGACGATTATTACGATTCCTGACCCGGCCGCTTTCAAGTATTTGACATACCTGATTGTGCCAAGTTTTCCTCGGTCGTCCTCTGCTTCTTTTTCCAACTACATTCGCCCCATAAATTTGTTTAACCGTTCTTTCTTCACTCATACGCTCCACATGTCCAAACCATCTCAACACACCTTTCTTAATTTTATCGATAATGCTTATCTTAAGCACACATTTCTAATATGTATAATTTCACAAAGCTTGTGAAGCAATAAAAATATGTTTAAAAATGTATATTTTTATGCATGTTGCTGTTATATTGAACAGATGGCGCTGCCATTGCAATTAATAATGCTGTTTTAAAAAAAGGCATGTTATTATCTGTCGCAAGTATAAAATGTTTCTCTCCAGTTTTATTTTTATTAATATGATAAAAATAAATAAAACCTGTCGTGTTAAATATTTTCTTCTATAATATAATTTTGTATCATGTTCTGAACAAATGTTAAAGTCTTAAGAAGTGAAATTGATCTGAAAACTAAATATTTTTCTTGTATATTTATTCGGTACCCGTTAGTAAGTACTTGTGAAATAAGCTTTTCTGAGCTGGTTTCGATAGCAGTCCATGCCCGCCTTAACAAAAACTGTTTGAGCGTGCAATATATGATTAAGCTTAAGTAAGCACGAAGAAACATCGCGAATTTCTCGCTTAACAAAGTTTATTTTATATGTGCAAATAAATGTTCGTCTCAAAAACACTTTGGTAAGAATTTCTGTATCTTAAACAATTCTGTTTGGTTTCGGTAACATTTAGATAACGGAATTACTTTACATAGCGACATGATGATTCACACACGCGTTCATCATATTAGCGGGTAAAGAGCCGAGAGGGTGGTATTTTTGAATGATGTTTATTTTTTTGTACATTTTGATCCATTTCGCATTTCAAGAATGACAAAATAACATCTCGTTTCTCATTGTTTCTGAAGTGTGTTTTAATTTTGAAAATCTTTAATTTTCGTTAAGTTTCGTTGTGTTAAGGTCTTACTCTCAATAGTAGAATTCATTTAGCGCCCGGCTGCGCTGAGAGTCGTACGTCAACAACGTCAAGTATTCAAAATGAGGTAGAGTGGGCACGAACCTAGAAACTTCGACTCAGAATAAACGATACTAACCACTGGACCAGAAACCAATGTCATTATTTCCAGTCATACCAGTTAATCCTAAATATGTATCACTTACGACTATATACATTCTTCAAATATTGTACAACGAAGTTAAATATATATATTTTTAAAGTAAAGTTATTACGTTATATTGAGTTCGTCAGAATTCGATTTATTGAAGTAAAAAATAGATTTCCATTTAAAATTACAATGCAAATTTATTCAATTTTTAAGACAGTACGGCGTCAATTTGACGTCAGATCAGTTTGATTGAATTTATCTTTGATAGATTTTTCTCATCTTCTCAATTTTATGCCACTATCAAATGATCGTCAGCAGTATTTATTCTTCATAAAATTTCGGCTTGAAATATTATCATAGCGTGCGATATTTCGTATAAATTTGTAGAGGCGTCTTTATTACGGCTCTAATTATTTCCAAACCATAAAATAATAATTCTGCTCTCGCAATGAAAGCGATCCGATTTAAAATTAATTTTACTTTATTGCGTCGTTTTGTATGGCAGTAGAAATGGCTCGGTTCGTACATGCCACACGTATAAACTATTTTTCACTTCCTATTGTTCTCGTGTTATTTGCTCTGCCTTCGACATAAATTTAACGACATCTTGTAAGCTTTTAAAGCTTCTCGTATTACTGCCTTCATGATATCGCGTTATATGTATCGCAGTATCGCCCTGTTGGGTGAGGACTTCCTACTTTCTTGCGAGTTCTTGGAGCTTTCTTGTCCAATTTTCACGCTTGTCCATAAAACTTAACGAACCCACTCGTTCTAAACATTAAACTTTATCCTCCATTACTGTCCTTCATTTCTCTACAGACAAGTGTATCATCTAACGATGGCGGTTCTGGACTACTCGCATAACTAACCAGAGCATTGAAGATCAGATAGGCAAGAGAAAAAGGGTTCTCCTGTATTTCAGACTCGGAATATAGAAGAACCCTTGAAATAAACGGACGTTTTTTAGTTTTCCTCTCACTGGGTCTTTATGTATCAATTTTAGCTATTTGCTTCGCTTGACTTAACTATTATAATGGGCGTAGTTTCTGTAGGCTTTGAATTTTGTATATTCTCTAGTTGTAACATTAACTTTCCACTTGCGTAATGTAGTAAAGATTTATTTAGCGGAAATAATATAAAATATTTTATTTTCAATGCCAAAATATTACACAAAAGTTTAGTTATGATTTAATAACAAAACACATTGCATTGCATTCAAAAACTGATTTTTTTGGCTCTAAATTTATGAAATTCTAGTTCTATAAATACTTCTTCTTCTTCTTGGTGTAGGCTTTGTGGCTGTTTTCAAGGAGGATTAGTTGTAAATACTACAATATTTATAACATTATTTTTTTTACATCTCAATATAGATAAAGAAGACTATGGAAGTTTGGACATTTGCAGGACGTACGAGGTCGTGAACCCTGTTAATGTAAAGGCTTCCTTATTCCTCTTCGTCTATATTGAGATGTCAAAAATAATGTAAAAAACAACTTCTAATTTGAAATAATCCAGATGTCTGAACGATTATTTGGACACACTCAAAACGTTTTATACTATTTTGAATTATTTTTTTATTAAATACAAGAACATGAAAAAAACTGCAGAAAATTTTCGTATTCGTTTCATTTTCGCTGCAATCGTTTGAACGAATTTTAGAATGGTATTCACTCCCTCCTCTGGGAAAAATCTGCCTTAAAAGAAAAGTCCTAACTAATGCGAACATACCAAAGCGAAAATAGGTCTAAAACTTATTTCATTTTGCAAGATTGTCTCCCGAAAGTTCAAATTACAATTTTAATGTCATTTATGACTTCATACCTACCTTCACAGTCCTTTAGTATAATGTTTGTATTCGTGTAAATGTAGGTTTACAGCACACTTTCTTTTGTCCTTAACAATTCGTAAGTCATATTTGTTTTCATGATCCCACAAACGACATAAAAAACTAACTAACTAACTTATTACGACTTATAACCTGACCACTTTCAAGTATTTGGCAAACCTGATCGTGCCAAGTTATTATTAATAAGTAACACAGTAGCCATTTTTTGTTTTGTGTTCTTGTTATAAATCTAAATAATATTACTAGGGTATATACAATTCAATCCAATAACCTTGTTTAATTTTTAGATATATATAGCCCAAAAATTTAAAATGGAATTCTACCAACTGTCTGCAGTTACAATAAAAAAGACGAAATAATAAGTAAGTAGTCTAGTGTTCTATGCCTTCTGCCTACACCTACTGAGAAGTAACGTGATGATAAGTCAGTAAGTTAATTTTTCTTCTTCCGTATTTATTTTCATGGTACGACCTTAAACGACTTTTAAATAAGTAATATATCTGAGATTTTTCGAATCTTTATGAGAAAAATATGCTTCTATCCTCACTACTATTACGACCCCTGACATCCCAACCGATTAAATCACCTCACGAAAGGGTCATAAATTTTTCCTTTTCTGGGGCTACGAAGGGACAGGGATTGGACCGCGGGCCTCGGGTTGGGTTGGGGTAAACCTCAAACTAACACATGTACAGAATAGGCCTAAAAAGAATATTACACGATTTCATAATATAATTAATACTTTTCACGTTTCGGCTGTATAACAAAAGACCCAACGTTATACCTCCGACGCAGTTTGTTTGAAAGTATCAAAGAACGTAGAATTACATAACTTTGATACCCTTTTAAGAGTTTTTGATTTTCTCATTGTGTCTATCATACATACATTCATAAGAAAATGAAAAAGAAAAACACTTTAAATTAAATATTGCAAGATTATGTATTTCAGTGATAACTTGATACTTTTTTGTTTTTATTTAAAAAGCAACTATCCAACCATCTAACACGCCGTAGTAGAAATAAAAAAGGACATACCAATATCGTAGTCGTACAGGAGAAAGTGACCAACTAACTAACAAAACGTAAAATGTTCAAGAATTCACTTTTGCTTGGCAAGAAAATAAACGTCATTGCAGTTAGTTATTTTTAGCAAGTTAATATAATATACTTCTAAGTTTAAAATGCTTTGGGATTTTCAGGGCAAAATTAAGCTAGTAAGATATCAAAAAGTCAATGATAACGTTCTTGTAAAAAAAATGCACTTGGTCATTTTCTCCTACGATATGTTTTTATTGGTAGGTAGAAATAAAAAAGGACATACCAATATGTTTTTGCCTACAATATTCGCCTCTTTCACATTCATGCATAGCCGCCGATTATTCCGACTTCTGACCTGACCCCTCAAAGTATTTTATCATGTTTGAACATGCCAAATTTTCCTAGGTCTTCCTTATGCTTTTATTACCAGCCACATTAGCCTCATAAATTTGTTTTACTGTTCTTCACTCATTCGATTCACATGCCCAAACTATCTCAACATACTTTTTTATTTTATTTTCTCAATAACGCTTATCTCAGCCTTGTATTCTTACCTTATATCAGTTTCTTTTTTATTACATTCATTTCATTTTAATTTTCTGCCATTCTACTGATAAGTTTTTAAACTTTTATTCTTTTTATACCAGTGCTTAGTTCACTTTGGTTTAACACCGGCCAATTATTATTTGAGTAATAATGTTTAATAGCAGTGAGTTAACAGTATAATAACTAGTTGGCACATTCAACGCCATGGATTCGATTCTCGCCTAGATAAAAAAATAATTCATTCAATTTTATTGCATCACTTTTATGGGACTCCTTATACCCTCAAAGGAGTATCTGAGTCCACAGCACTTACCACAGGACCACAATCCGACTCACACCGAAACATAAGATTTGTCGTATTTTTGACGATTCAGATATGACAGCTTAAATTCACCTTATAAATGGTACGTTGTAATTTTTCCAATCTACCCTTTATTATGTTTACGATCATTTTACCTGACCTTATTTAGAAAATTGACTGATAAATTATTGCAGTATGACTTGGTCCCAAATTCTGACCCTAGGATTAAGGTTCTAGGGGAAATTGGATACCTTTTTCTAAGGCTTCGTTGCGGGTCCAAATAGTAACGTAATGAAACCTTATGAAAACCAACGAATAGGTTTTCCTCAGTTTGCATATATTTAAATATTTATCATATTATAACCAAAATATTTTGAATTTAATGTATCATTTTACGAGTAAGTTATATTAAATAATGATGCATAATATTTAAGTTATTCGTCTACATTGAAATAATTTATTTCTGTTACATATTATTTTTTAACATCTCATCAAAGATGAAGAAGAATATGGAAGTCTGGGCATTTACGGGGCTGACGACCGTCATAGGCTGGTTTAAGTGATCACTTTACACACGTGTAACATTCACCAATTCCACCCATTATTGACAACCACACTACTCAAATTCTCAAATTGTCAATAATGGGTAGAATTGGTGAATGTTACACTTGTGTAAAGTGATCACTTAAACCAGCCTATGACGGTCGTCAGCCCCGTAAATACCCAGACTTCCATATTCTTCTTCATCTTTGATGAGATGTCAAAAAATAGTGTGAAAATAACTCCTGTAATTGGAGATAATCCAGATTTAGTGAACAAGTATTTGGACACACTTAAAATGTTATTTCTATTACATTTAAAAGCTGAAGGACATTTATTGATGTCACATTAATTTTTATTATTCTCATATAAGTATAAAAAAATGTATTTTAGTTTCTTAAGCAAAGTCTGTCGTGAGCTGAATTTGAGTACTTAACAATTTTTGGTACAATTCAAATGGAAGATGATTCATTCAGCCTGTCGTATATCGAACAAACGTTTTAACAAATTTATTGATATAAACAATGTACACCCCCGGCAACATCGATAACCGAACTCGTAAAAAATAGAACTAAGGTAGTTATTTTTTTCCGTTCATACTTTATACGTAAACCTACATATATGTATACTTAACATCAATGAAATTGTAATTAAGATATTAGTTTTTCTTTTCTAAACTGTTTAAAAAATTAATAAAAATTCTTTTTTATTGCTTTAAACTGAAAAATAGAATTTTAACAATTACAAAACTATTACTTTTTGATAAGCATTTAGATCCATCATGTTGATTATGATTAAGTCCGCGTATTAAACATATCATAGCATATATGTTATATAAATATATTCTTAAAAACGCAAATAAATCATAAACGCGTTATAATGTAACACTCTCCGTATCATTCATCGTTCACTTTGTGTATAACCACTTTTATAAACTCTTATTTTATTTTACTTTAAGTTATAACAATACAATATACAATACCAATTAAAAAATCTACAGCCAATTACAAAAATCCACCGATAATGTTATTCTTATTATAATTAGTGATGAATGAAAGTAATGTTTGTGGTTGGAGTGAGTGTGTATGCGTTATAATGTTTCATTCTCATTAAGTCTCATTAAAATGAAGATGTTTAATTCTCCAATATATAAGAAATATAATGATCAGTCATTTTAATGACATTCAGACTTATGGTCCCTTTTCTGTGCAGAAATTCAAGCTTCTAGTAACGGTTTCATGAAGGTTTTCAGGCACCGCTTTTATCTGAAATGGTCTTGCACTGAAACCAAATATACGACCTCCATATCCATCGGCATTCCCACCACGCTCACTATCGGCATAACCCGTTTCCGGTTTTCATTTGGCATATTTAAGCTGCATGCCGGATGTGGAGACTGTTACGTAGACTGTCACGTTCACCCTCTAATTTTCTAGGATTTCACCGCACAAGCGGTGGCTGCATTGAACGAGAAATCTTTACAATTTTCATTTTATTAAAAAAAAAATATAATTTAAGAAGTTCTTCAGTGAAACCTGAAATTAATTATATCGTTTTAATATCTTACATGTAATGTCACAATCCGATCACGGTCCGCCTCCGTAGTGTAATGGTCAGCACGCTCGGCTACCGTTCTGGAGGTCCCGGGTTCGATTCCCAGGGGGGGTCAAATAAATATAAGTGATTTTTTCACTCTAATATTTATTCGATATTACCCTGGACTGGTACCTGAAGCGGAGGGCTGATCACCTATCCTTCGTGTGTTAACTATCAAGATAACACTGTGTTTGTATAATGCAGTGCCCTATGCACCATTGGGTTGCGGATAAGGGTTTGAATTAAATGTCACAATTTGAGTATAATTTTATTGTATAATCATCACGCTTTTTAATTTTATATGTTTTTTTTTTAAATGATCTATAAGGGTACTATATGTAAGTCTGAGTACAAAGCTACTTAAAATATGTATTAATAAAAGGTTTTGTCGTATTATGTTTTGCTTATTTTTCCACAAGTTTTAGGGAAAATTATCAATATTATTACCTATTTAGCATATTTTTGACCATTTGCTGCTTGAGCTACTACAAATTGTCCTTTTTACTTCAAGAAAATAATATCCTCAATCACCTCTACCCCTAACTTACCCCCCCCCTCACTTACAGTACAGATAATTTATTCGTATTAATGCTTTAGTTTATATTAAGACCCGTAGATGGAAGTATCTGTAGTTTCAGAAACTAGTCATTGAAAAAAACAAGTGTATTTACAATTTAATTTAAATTCTAGTAAATCATAAATTAATAATATGCTTTTCTGAAATACATCACCATTATTGTCTATATTCCCACTAAACAAAGTCTCGCCCTTAACCCCCCTTCTGTAGTTATTACTCTACCCTCTACATATACCTAAAAAAATGCTCTTTAGTTTTGTCGATTAAAACATCTGTAGTTTTCGAAACTAGTGTAAAATAAAATAAAACCCAAT
Organism: Brachycentrus maculatus; assembly: GCF_059751285.1. Taxonomy (NCBI): domain Eukaryota; kingdom Metazoa; phylum Arthropoda; class Insecta; order Trichoptera; family Brachycentridae; genus Brachycentrus; species Brachycentrus maculatus. The sequence goes on along the minus strand of NW_028280958.1, from coordinate 188,410 downwards.
AAGCGGTATATTACAAATGTTATTTTTTTATAATTATTTGTTTGAGTTATTGTAACTCGTTTATGGCTGTGCAGTAAATAATAACATTGTATTACACAAGTACGCCATTACAGTAACAGCGTCTCGTCTACCCTGCACTGCAGAGAAAAATCCAATTTTACATAGTAAATTGTATGAGTGATGCACACAAGTCGGATTTTCATAATGTGAGTAAGTCTACCCCCCACTTTGGCTCGGTGCAGTGCAATCCCCGCAAGTGCTTCATAAAAGCAACTTCCCAGGCTGATGATGTAGGATGCACTGTGAAAAGTACCCAAGCAATGTACACGATCCTCACCGCCTGCAATAAACTAAACATTCAGCACTTAAACTGCGATATAAAACATGTGAAAACGAATAAAACACATTTAAAAATCCGACTTCAATAAAATAAATTGATAAAATACTTCAATGTACTTAATACTTTCGCGTTCAATGTGTAGAACTCCATATTTATTTGTATTTAAGTTTTACTTATTAATTATTAAATAAGTAAAACTTACATTTCGATTTATCCAAATACTTGTTCACAAATCTGGATTATCTCCAAGTATAAGAGTTATTTTTCATATTATGACGGTCGTAGGCCCCGTAAATGCCCAGACTTCCATATTCTTCTACATCTTTGTTTAGGTGTCAAAAAATAATAAGAAAACTTAAATTTAAAATTAATAGATTTGACCACGAAGTGATTACCGAATCAATTAATGACTCTTTTTTTATATTTAAAATATTAAAATCAAACACTGATTTGAGTCTACTAAGTTGTATGTTTTGTTTTTAAAAAATATGAAAATAAAAAATCGTTATAACTGTTTTGCCTTATTAGGCATTATCAAATTACTGTCTGTATTTTGGTTAAAGACATTTTGATACGTTTAGTTTCCATAATTTTCTTTTACTTTTAAAAAAGTACTCTTAATACCTTTTCACGTGTTTTATTTTTTGCAATCAATTTCTCAACTTTGGTTTGATACACTCGCATGTAAAATAAGTTTGTTAACATTTGTCAATATGTGGGTAAAATTTGTATGCACATAAAAGTCTGGAGTTGAGTTCAAAAGGTTTAACCTGATAAAGCAAAATTCCAGTTAATTGGAAGGAAATTGCCATAACTTTTACCCCCCATTCTACCGATAGTTGTTATGTAATATATTTCATTATTCTACTCTTTTGACGTGCTATAATCTCATTTATTTCCATATTCAAAGGTGGTTATAATTATAATTATGGTTCGTTCGGAAAACTTCGATTTTGTAAATTATTTTTTAAGTTCCAGTATGAAATTATTAAGCTAAAAGTATTTTCCAACATTTGCTTATTTTATTTGTTCTCAAACAAGTTGGCCCTAAAATTACGAAAAACACACGCAAACACTACACCATTGGCCCTGTCAAATATTTACGAAATGCCTTTCAAGTATAGGAATGAATTTTTAGCTTTTAAAACGTATGCATTTACTAAATAATAAATAACAGTCGATGTTATTATTCGACAAAGCCTTTGTTTCTTATCGTTAATTTGCATCAGTCTCGATAACTTCAAATAATAGAAAATAGGCAAGGAAAAGAAAACCCCAATCATTGATTCAGCAGTCACTTTGTAGTAATATATCACTTTTTAATTTAAAGTTTATTCGGTAAATATTAAAATATACTAAAAATATATTTTAATTAATATATTGTAACACTTGAAATGAAAACAAACAACCGAATTTATATTTACCAAGTAAAACATTTAACAAACCCTACATAACTAAACTATATTTGTGGATATAATGCCATTTGTGGATCGCACAATATTGACATATCGCTCACTCCTTTCAAGAACGTCATAAATCAAAAAACCTGATTTTTCAGGAGAACGTTTTTAAAGTTTAAAAATATAACACAATGCATTAAAAATAAATATCAAGCCACTTATTGAACTTTTTACTATGCAAGAGATATTTTTGGTAAGACCTGAAGGTTTTTTCTCCATTTGAAAAATATTTAATATATTTAAAAAAAATAATTAAACAATACCTTTTCTTCAAAATGCAAAAACAACATTTTATGCCTTATAGCAGGTAAATATTAAGTTAAAAATATGCCTCTTTTGCTAGGATATAGTACATTTTCTGGACATTCCGAAAACATTCAAAACTGAAAATTGTCAATTTTTGATTTATGACGTTCTTGAAAGGAGTGAGCGATATATAGTAGCTGTGCGGAATAGTGATTTATTGTTAAATGTCTCTTACATTCATTCCTTATAAACCAAACTTAAATGCCATGTAACCGGTTATTATTTTAAATAAATACTTTTGTTTACGTTTTTAATTGCGCAGTCCGCCAGACGAATGTTTAGTTATTAAGGGTTGAATGTGAAAACAAAATCCACTAAAACACATCAATTAGCTGTTATCGCCGAAAAATAATTTTCGAACGAAATGTGATAAAAGTATATTTACACGGTAAAGCTCGCTAATCCAATACAGAGCAGACAAAATTTTAAAAATCCTCTCGTAAATTCAACTCCGAATATTTGCACCCATCGATTCGCAACAAATTGGATACACGCAAGCTGAAATTTTCAAAACCACCTGGCGGCTCTCACGAACTGAACGCGTCCAGAAATTTTGGCAACCAATTAGTGAAGAGATGACTTACCCCAGCGGTAACTGGACGCTGCGTCCGAATAAAACAATACGATTTGCACTGATTTACATTTGGACCAGGAACGGGAAAATGGTGGCACGCGAAACATTTTGCACAAAGCGCAAACTTTTCACATTTAGCGATGAATGCAATTCACATTGTAAATTTTATAATGCATATGTATGTAAAATACAAAATGCTTTCTATTTTCAGCTCTAAATCGTGATTAATTTATTTTGCTCAGTGTTCTTTCATATCGATGTATTCAGGGCATCTGCCAAAAGTTTAACAAAAAGTAAATATACATATATTAGGTTTGACACTAAGTCATGGCAGATTTCACCAACAGGTATTTACTTATTTCATTTATTTAGGTATTTACTTGTATTTTTATACATCTTCACACACAAAATATCTTCAAAAGTATTTTTTTTAGTGTTTCATAAATCATTCAATAGCAAGGTTGCATTGATCTGCTAAATATTTTGAGTAAAGCATAGAGAAACTATATAATATATAATAGAGCTAAAACATAGAGAGCCAAATGGAACATTTTTGTCACATTTAAAAGTCATGCATCACAAGCCCTCCAAAAGTTATGTGCAATCTATATATCTATTCTATATACCTATTCTGACCGTGTAATAATGTAAAATTGATGTACCAAAGTGCAAGATCTCCTACCTGGGATAAATTCTAAGACATGAGAAATATGCCTTCCTATCCTCATCGTGAAAAGGATAATTGAGGGAAGTCGAGGAGTTGGATAAAAGCACATAGCCTGGCTGCGAAACATAAAACATTAGACCGGAATAAGAAGAGTGGGATAATTTGCAGAGTAGCATAGGACAGAAGAGAAGCTTTTTCCAGACTAATCCAGTACGTTGGAGTACCTGATACAGCACTGAAAGAAGAAGATATATATTTATTAATATATAATTTCCACAAGAATTATCTTAAGTCTGAAGCTTTAAAAACATTAATTGTCCCACAATACTTTGTCAAAGGATCCTTCCTTTATTATAAATTTCTTTAAAATAAGTATGTACATTCCCCTAATACCTTTTAAACACTTGGTCTTACCCTTAACTATTGGTTTTTCCCATAATTGTTATCATACATGTTATACCTGACTACTTGCCTAGAATTATAAAGTTTTATATGTGTAGAATACTTTTAGTCCATTTAATCATCACAGTAGTTTGATAATCCCCTAACAAGGCGATATAATTCTCAAGATTTATTTTTTGTTTCATTTAAAAAAAAATGCAGACTGGTAGAATCAGTGTTTGATTTTAATATATTAAAAATACAAGAAGATATGTGTTTAGTTTTGATGCATTGGTCGAATACAACACATTTTTTATCCCTGATCTAGACCCAATATCGAAACAAATAGCCGAACAATTACTCAGTCTGGGAAAATTTAACCATCTCGTAAAAAGTTTTGTAATCTAGTAACGAGTTTAAGTTTCGGTCTAGGTTATAAAATTTCCCTTCGCCTTTTCCATTCTCATTTCGTTCGGCTCGGACGTAAGAAGATGCGGGTAAAGGTTAAATTGTGAGTGTATTGGCTCCGGATAGGGTGTCTGGGGGATTTCACGCCTAAACCGCATTGCGCTAATTGTATTCCGATAACTTTCTCGTTGATTAATTTGTTAATTAGGTACGTGTAGCCCTGGTCAGTTTTTTTAATCGAAATAATGTTTTATTTCCGTCACGCTATACTAGTACTTTTAAATATAAAAATAAAACACTCACGAACACTTTTTAGAGTTTATTAATTTAAATTCAATTAGTTCCGAGAACTACAGATGTGTTTATCAACTGGTTTAAATATAAACTTTATATATATATTCCCATATATGTCCGCCATATATTTATATATGTCCGCCTCCATGGAGTAATGGTCAGCGTGTTTAGCTACCGTGCTGGAGGTTCCGGATTCGATTCCCAAGGGGGGTGAAAATAAATATTAGTGATTTTACACTGTTACATTTATTTAATATTACCCTGGACTGGTTCCTGAAGCACAAGAGTGATCACCTTGCCTTCGTGTAAGTAATCAAGATAACACTGCCTCAATTCGATGCAGTGCCCTATGCACCGTTGGGTGCGGATAAGGGTTATAAATAAGTATATATTCCCATACGATAACGATAAAATTATCTCTATTTTTTTAAAAAGCATTAGACGTATAGATCTGAGCTAAAACATCTTATATTGCTTACGTTGCCAATGCAATTTTTATTTACGTTAACGTTTTGATTTTTTATTTAAACACGTGAAACAAAAGTTTCACGTGTATAAAGTAACAACTTAAATCTGCCTTTGACATATCTTTTATATAATGCCCTTTTTTGTTTCATCTCTGAATGTTTTTAAATAGTTTTATAACATAAATGTGGAATTGTTTAATTGGCCTTTTTTTTAACGTAACTATTTTTTATTAATGTAATGTAATGTTTGTTATTGTTAATGTAACTATTGTTTATTATATCATTTTTCATATGTAAGCTGAACAATTCCCGAATAAATAAAAAATAAATAAATAAAAATATCACTAGCCCTGTAAATACTTAGACTCGTATATTTATCTTCATCTTTGTTGAGATATCAATATTTATAAGTGGACGAACACAGATTTATTAAAAAAAAAAAATTAAATTTTACTCACTCGAAATATTGTCATCTTAAATATGACTAACTTAATACTATCTAACTATTACAACGCTTCTCCGTAGGGGTAGGCAGAGGGAATAAAACACCACACCAATCTGTCTTTACAGACAATCTTCGTCTCTTCCACATCATGCATCTTCTCATACATACACTTACATTTTTCCGACTCAAATACTTGAAAATGGTCAAGTCGGGACCTGACTACTTTCAAGTATTTGAAATACTTGATTATGCCAAGTTTTTCTCGGTCTTCCTCTTCTATTATCAACTACACTCGCCTGAACAATTTATTTTACTTTTCTTTTTTCACTCATTCTATTCACATGCTCGAAACATCTCAACACACCTTCCTTAATATTTATTATTTTATCTTTTCTCTTAAAAAAATATGCAAAAACCTCATTAATTAAATCGGCTATCACCTTCCACATCACTTGATACAATACTTACAAACAGACAAAATAAAGCATCGTAGGTTATTTCGTTAATAAAAAATGGTCACCAATCACCAAACCAAGTGCTATTTTGGCAATAATAAACAGTATTTTGTGCCTGTCAATTTTAATCAACGTAAAGTATTATACGGATTGTATTCAAACTGATTATTTCTGCAAATTACAACCTTTGTTTAATTTAGTGCGTGTATCCGAATTTATTGCTAAATAAATATGTCCGTTTCGCAATGAGATAATCCAATTTCCATTAATGAACTTACATCGAGTTATTTCGGCGTTCGGGGAACCATTTTCCCGCAGGGAGCGATATTTGGTTTTATACTGTTCAATATTACTTTGAACTGCGATCCAATTGGTTGTAATTCAATTCCCAATAACGGACCAAATATAATTTTATTTAATGGCTTCACGGTGTTTGCATATGTATACTAAATATTTTTTATTTATTTATTTCTTAAGTTAGCTTATATTAAAACTAATATAAACTATTATATACATTTACATCATCTTTATATATTTACATTTCCTTACAGTAACTTAGACATTTATTTTTAAATTCTTTCAGACACTTTTCATTCTTCATACATTCAGGCATCTCATCATACATTTTAAAATCCTTATACATCAAGCAATTTTGCGACTCAGCTCTTTTCAATAATGGTAGTCTTATTTTATCCTTTTGTCTAGTACCATATTCATTACAATTTTTGTTTAAGACAACTTTATCCTTAAAATATTTTGGTAATTTATCGTGAAAAAATTTATGTATAAATATCAACATATTAAATTTAAGTCTTCTTCTTACAGATAACCATTTTAGTTCATCTCTCATTTTTTTATATTGCTATATTTATTTTTCTTAAGAACTATTCTCATCGCTTTATTTTGTATAATTTCTAGTTTATTTAAATTTCCTTCGTTTGCTAAAAATAATATTGTTGAGCAGTAATCTATATGTGGAAGAATGATTGTTTTGTAAATTAGTTCTGCAGTATCTTTATTTAATTTATTCCTTAATCTACTAAGGAAAAATATTTTTTTTGGTATTTTTTTATTAACGTGTTCAAAATTTGCATTTAATGTCAATTTTGAATCTAGTATTATGCCCAAATATTTCATTTCATCAACCTTTTCTATGGTTTCATTATCAATAAATATATTCATCCTTGAAATAATTTATAAAATTTTATTCGTGTATATTATTCCTATCAACAAGGAGTCGATTACTCACAAACCATATTTATATTTATAAAAAAAAAAACAGAGAAAACCCAGACATTTGAACGTTTTTGGACATAATCAAAATGCTCTGAATAAAAATAACTAGTCAAATTATATTATACAGTGGAATGACATGTCAATTATTTAAAAAATTATACACTTGTAAAATACCACTTAATACAATAAGTGGTATTATACATGTGCTGAGTTTTTTTAATGGTCAACATTATAAGCTACATAATAAAATGAACATCATGTTTTCAGGCGTTTCCCAGTATGTAGGAATAATCCAGAATTCGAACCTTGCATACATTTATACAAAGGGTCTCAGCTAAATAAAAGCTTACTCAATCCAACACAAGTGGCTGTTGTGAACTCAAATGTACTGTGTCATGAGATTCATCATATATCTAGGAGTTCCAAAAATTTTGATGGTGTGGTTGTCAATCATAGGTAGAATGGTGAAAGTTGAAGGTGTGTAAAGTGATCATTTAACCAGCCTATGACAAGTCAAAAGCCCTGTCAAAACCCAGAACTCTATATTCTTTTTCATATTTGTTGAAATGTCAAAAAAACTGTAAAAAATAACTCCTAGTTGGAGGTAATCTCAAAAAAATAAGAGTCAAAAAAATAATGCAAAGAAAAACAATTCATTTTATAGTCCTGACAACAATACTTGACAGCTTTCATTGGATTATGAATAAAAATGTGTATTTGATATCCATTGAATTATTAATTAATGTTCGTGTGTTCAAAATCTTAAATCATCTTTAAAAATTTACAAACTGAGGCATCACCGTATTTGGTATGAATTTTTTAGATAGTACCTAGACTGCGACTGGATAACGAATAATTCAAAACTTGTAATTCGGTCATGTCTGTAAATCATCTAGGGATGCGTGACTAGAATTACATGCAGGACCTTCCATCCTTTCTGCCTACCTTGCAATAACAAAATAGTATTCGTAATAAAGCACAGATTTATGATTACCCATATATTTTCTGTAACCCTAGTTGTTACTGCGCGGCGGCATTGAACTCTACATTCTATAGTTTGAAGATTTATTTAATTAAAAGTTCTACCATCGTGTTTATGAAAGCTAAACATGAATTTTTGCAACAAAATAAACATATTTTATCATGAAATCTTATATACTTAGAGTAACTAACTAAATGAACTACCCAATTTGGCTTATTAGTTGCTGTTACTTTAATACAACTCCTTTTTATTACTTGGATTTTTTCGAATGAATGTCAATTAAATGCTTTAACTATGCAAAAAAAAAGCTTATTTACATTTACATAAACGTTAACATTTATACAATCAAACAAGAAAATCGTATCGAATGTATTTTTTTTAAATGGCAAGCTTTATACTTAAAAAAATATTTGCTGAATGCAATATTTACATATATAATTTATAAAGCACCATTTTTTTTTTAAATAATACGTCTTTTAGAGAAAAAATAAAGAGTTTACGCATACGTGGAAGTCTGGGTGTAACAGACATCAATAGTAAGGTAGAAGAAAGGCAATTGAGATGGTATGGGCACATAGGACTTGAAGACCCTGATCATATAGTGAACCAAGTAATCTTTACGTATTTTTCTCCAAAGACATCAAGAGGAAGACCAAAGAAATCATGGATGCTACAGAATGATAAAATGATTCGAAGGCATGGCCTAGGTGACGTTTGAATGATAGGAGGACCTATAACTTGTGGACGAGGAGAGCTGACCCCAACAGTCTACAAATACGATAAGTTAGGATTGAGCCAAGAAGAAAAATACTTCGAATGCGCTTCATTTGATGTACTCACTCCTTTCAACAACGTCGTATATCAAAACTCGTCAATTTTCAGTTATGCATGTTTTCGGAATGCCCAGAAAAAGTACTTTATTCCAAGCAAAAGCGGCATATTTTTAGCTTAATATTTACCCGCTACAGGGCGGAATGTGTTTTTTTTTCATTTTGAAGAAAAGGTTTTGTTTATTTCTTTTTTTAAATATCCCAAATATTTTTTAAATGGAGAAAAAACCTTCAGGTTTTACATAAAAAAATCTGTTGCACAGCAAAAATTCAATAAGTGGCTTGATATTTATTTTTTATACATTTTATTATATTCTTAAACTTTAAAAACGATCTCCTGAATTTTTTTATTTTTTTTTTATATATGACGTTGTTGAAAGCAGTGAGGGATATGTAATATGATGCATTGTTTATTCTTGGACAAAAAACATAGTTAAATTTAAGTCTAAGGTGATTTTCATTTGGGTACCTAGTGTTATAAAGTGTCTGGTCAAATTTGTCGCTTCTGGGATATGTCACTCAGCTCCACCATTGAATGTACTTTCAACGCATTTAATAAAAGAAGGAACTAAGATATTTAAAGTTTTAGGTAAAAAAAATAAAAAAACAAATTTTACTAACAAAATTAAAGTTTTTTATTTTTTTTATGTATATTTATTCCGTGTTTGCATTAAAACAATATTACACTGACCATTTTATGAATGCATGTATATATTTATATTATTTTCGAGGCAATTAGCATACTGTGACGTGCAAATAAATGCTCCAATTAAATATTTTCTTGTGCTTTAACTTCCTTTATAATCCGGTCAGCCAAGTTTAAAGGTAAACAACACAAAAGGCCTATTTATGTTAATAAGACAATTAACATTTCGTTTTTAGTTCGAGCTTTTTTCCGTAATCAGCGTTATTTCGGGGATTCATTTAGAATGATTTCGAGAAAGGGGAGGTCATTAAGATTCGACTTAATTTTCTTCCGAATTAAAGTCGTTAAAACTAGATTAGGTACCTTAATTTTATTCTGAATTATATTAATCAGGAAACCTTTTTTATTACTTCGAAATTTTCAAATACTAAAGATGACTGACGAAGAATAAGTTAATTTGCATTCATCAATTTTATTTGCCATCGATTTAAATATTTTTTCCGCTTAAAGAAATGAGGCAATATTTTCGTTGATAAATATCATTAAATCATATTATTTATTGATTCGGCATTAACTTTGTGGAATGACACGATTATTTTAATTAAATTAAACACTTGAATAATCCACTGAATTGAGTTTTATTTTTATTTACGACTAGTTTCGAAAACGACAATTGTTTTCATCTTGTATTGGCGAAATCGCGAACGTTAGTGTTTAAAAATGTACTCGAGTTTTTTTTTCTGACGAGTCCTACACATTGGATTCGAGTATAAGCAACAAAATATATAATGACACACATCGTTATATGCTCTATGAAGGACGTAAAATATTTAAAACGAGTCGAGTCAGGAGTTGAAATAATCGGCGAATATACACACACATCGGCGGCGTCAAGTTAGTTAAATTGATGAAATTGTAAAAGAAAAACAGATAAAAAAGAAAAACGCAGGTTTTTTACCACTTGAGTTATATTTATTTAATTTTTACGACTAGTTTCACAAGCCATGCTTCCATATTCAGGTCTAAATGTAAATATAAGTCGTAAAAAAACAAGTGTTTTTTTTTCACAATTACATCATGTCATACCACAAAGTAAATGCCGAAGCAATAAACAAAATAAAATGATGAATATGATTTACTTAGATAAACAATTTATTTGCAGTAAAACAACGCGATGTCTTATCTTATCATCGTCTGACATTATGAATGATCAAATGCTAGACTTTCAACGCTGTATCGTATCACTGCACAAACTATTGAAAGCGCTTGTCAAAACTGAACCGCGCTGCAGAAGATACCAAGAATTGAATTCATGTTTTCGCGCACTTGTTTGCACAATAAGTGCATTCGGCAGATGAGTGTATACGAGTGTGCACTTTGTATAGGCAGGCAGGAAGGTATGTTGTAGCTACACAGCTACAAGCCTACAAAGCCTGGTTGTAGCTACGTAGGTACAACCGGGAACACAGATAACCGGGAAAGTTAACACTGTCGGCTTTCCCACCCCTAGAGGTCGAAGTTAGCAGGGGATGTAACGGAATTATGGAGCGCGCATACATTCAACTTCGTCGGCAGCGCTAACGAATATAAGCGTTTTGGTTAAGCGCTCTGTTTAAAGTTACACGAATTCCACTAACCGACTTCGTGATGTATTGCTAAATCGGTCAACATCTGAATAATGCCCTATTTTCAAATTTATACAATTATTGCATATGTGGTCGTTCACGTCACAAGAGACCTTGAAATCATATTGATAACGGGCATGGACATAAATTGTTGCTTAAAACTACATACTCGTAGAACTGCTAGCGATCATTCTGACCGCACAAATTATTGAAATAAAATGTTCATTTTAGACAAGGAGCCCATGTCTTGTTTTTGTAGTTTAATTCTAAAAAATATGAACATTAAAACAAAGATTATGTTCATAATATATTTTTATAAATAACTTATAAGTGACGCAAAATCCAGGATAAGTAAGCAAAAATTATTAAAACTATCTTAAAAATAACTTGAATAAAAAATAAATATTATCAGCCGTCTCCTGGTATGTAAAATAATTCGGGAAGACTCTTGCATATTTTATAGAAGATTTTTGATAATAAATACTTACCAATTTAAACAAACGATGTCGTCAACGAATTATCATACAGAAGATTTTTTTAACTGAAGCATAAACTGAGCATCTAAAATATTAATAATGTTGTAGCCAATCGAGGGTAAAATATTAAATTTTACAAAGGAATTACTTACACCAGCTAATGACATGTCGCAAGCTCTGTAAATGCTCAGACTTCCATAATCTTATTCATATTTGTTGAGTTATCATGTAAAAGATACACCCGTCTGTCTTGACATACACTTCTTAATAAACTAATTTGCATAATCTTACATAAAAAAATTCTAACTAGATAACCATCACGTCACTTCTCTGCAGGGTTAGTCAGAGAGAATAGAACGCAACACCAATCTGTTATTGCTAACATTCTTCGCCTTTTCTACATTTGTACATCTCCTGACTGAATACGAGTACGTACTAGACGATTATTTTGTCTCCTGACTATTATTTCTTCACTCCCCAAACCATCACATCATATCTCTTTTACTTTAATCGATAATGCTTATCTGAGCCTTGCATTATTTTCTTATATCATCATTCGAACATCTATCTTACTACATCGCTTTGCCATACATTTGTCTGAAATATCGCATTTCGACTGCATTCTCATTATAAAGTATACTTTAATCCTTCTTATGCCAAATTTATGCTTCATTTCCATACATTAGGATTGGAACTATATGACGTAGTCATACAGGAGAAAGTGACCAAGTTCATTTTTTACAAAAACGTATTTGATATCTAACTAGCTTAATATTGCCCTGAAAAAATTCTAAAGATATTTTAAACTTGAAAGTATAATAAATTGACTTGTTAAAAATGACTAACTGTATTGATATTTATTTTTTCACCAAGCAAAAGATACTAAAATGGCCCTCCTGAACATTTTTCGTTTTGTTAGTTGGTCACTTTCTCCTGTACGACTACGATAGACCTTCTATCATTATTATTAGTTCCCATCGGTATAATATCGGTACAATGGTGTTCGTTTGAAACTATAATCATATTAGTATCCCTTCCGTCACGACTAATATTATGGTAGGTAGATATACCCTTTGTAAATAGGCGAAATTTCGATACAATACATAGTAGTGAGGGAATAGTGATGTTACGTGATACGTACGTCTGATTGTACGTAGTACGGTTGAAGTCGAGTTTCAAACTTGAATGTGCCATTCGAGTTATAACGAAATGATCATTGGATGGAGGGTTAGTTAGGGGGCTGGTCATGATACTTCAAGTGGCTCGCGTTTTGGATTGCATTATAATTATTATTTATTAATGTTTTATTTTTCACCTGTAGATGAAAACCTCTGTCAGTTTTCGAAACTTATCGTGTGTATTGAAATAATACTCATTAAGTGGTATTATACAAGTGTTTAATTTAAAAATAAATAATAAATATAATCAACGTGTCATTCCACAAAGTTAAAGCATTTTTAAGCACAAATTCATTATGTGTAATTAATAAATAATATTTTGTATTACACATATTGAATTATGGATATTATTTTTTGACATCTCATCAAAGATGAAGAAAAATATGGAAGTCTGGGCATTTACGGGGCTGACAACCGTCATAGGCTGGTATAAGTGATCACTTTACACACGTGTAACATTCACCAATTCTACCCATTATTGACAACCACACTACTTAAATTCTTGGAAGTTCTAAATATATGAACCAATTTAGAAACCTTGTTTTTGAATCACTAGAACTTCACTAGAGACATCTATTGGTGAGATGTAAAGAAGCTTTTTACTAAGCAGAAACTCTTATATTAGTATGTGAGGTCCAAATCCTGGATATCAATCACACACAATTTTGTGAACAAGTATTTAGACACACTCAAAATGTTGTGAATTATGGATAATTCATGTATGTCCTTTGTACATTTTTTTCACATCCCAACAAAGATGGAGACGAATGTGCAAGTCTGGACATTTACAGGGCTTACGCCCGTCATAGGCTGGTTTAAGTGATCATTTTAATCACGTGATACATTTACCAATTCTACATATTAATAGTTTGCAAATGTTTTACTTCTTTTGGAAGAATTACTTTCTGTATGTGAATGGATTTTTTTGTCGTTATATTTGTCTATTTTAAATTACGTTATTTTTACAGAATATCGTCTTTTCAACAAATACAACGTATTATTTATTTCAACAAAACATATCTAACATTTTATTTTATTTTTTGTTTCGGCATTGAATTTCAACGAAAAATAGTAATATTAAATGATTAGTCTAGCCCGCAATTAGTGCAATACCCATATTGACACGAACGGGTGCAATTAATATTATTTATATAATACACCTCTTATTTCGTATAAATATGTAATAAGACAATTTTACACGTGTGTAAAGTGATCACTTAAACCAGCCTATGACGGTCGTAAGCCCCGTAAATGCCCAGACTTCCATATTCTTCTTCATCTTTGATGAGATGTCAAAAAATAATATGAAAATAACTCCTGTAATTGGAGATAATCCAGATTTTGTGAACAAGTATTTGGACACACTCAAAATGTTGTAAATAAATTATCTGGTCAAATTATAAGCTTAATAATAAAAATGAAAATGGTATTTTCTGGCGTTTTTCATGTGTGTGATTATAATCCAGGATTCGGATCTCACATACTAATATAAGAGTTTCTGCTTAATAAAAAGCTTCTTTACATCTCACCAATAGATGTCTCTAGTGAAGTTCTAGTGATTCATGAACAAGGTTTCTAAATTGGTTCATATATATAGAACTTCCAAGAATTTGAGTAGTGTGGTTGTCAATAACGGGTAGAATTGGTGAATGTTACACGTGTGTAAAATGATCACTTAAACCAGCCTATGACGGTCGTAAGCCCCGTAAATGCCCAGACTTCCATATTCTTCTTCATCTCTGATGAGATGTCAAAAAATAATAAGACAATTTTAGTAACAGATTTTTCGCATTAAATATATATATGTATCAAATGACATATTAATGGCAATTATAAAGATAAATAATTTTGTTGTCGAAGATACTCGATCTCTTTCCTGGTGAATCTCATGGTTCAACCATTTATTCTTCTCGTCAAATTTATATTAAATATATACAATTTACAAATGTACAGGCCATTAAAAATTAATTGGATGTAAATATTTACAAAAAAATGGATTCACAATATTTTTTACCAATAGGGTAAATACATTAGCTTTTGCAAATAAACGCCCATCAGAAAAATAAATGAGATGTCAAAGAAGGTTTGTGAATATAAAACATTTTCTCTTTCGTCAATATATTTGACTGATAATATACATATCGCTCACTCCTTTCAACAACGTCATATATCAAAAAACTAGATTTTTCAGGAGATCGTCAATGTTTAAGAATATAATAAAATGTATCAAAAATAAATATCAAGCCTCTTATTGAACTTTTTACTGTGCAACAGATCTTTTAAGGTAAAACCTGAAGGTTTTTTCTCCATTTGAAAAATATTTAGTATTTTCAAAAAAATAATTAAACAATATTTTTTTTCAAAATGCAAAAACAATACTTTCTGCCCTGTAGCGGGTGAATATTAAGTATAAAATATGCTGTTTTTGCTGGGATTTAAGACATTTTCTGGGCATTCCAAAAACATGCATAACTGATAATTGATGATTTTTTATGTATGATGAATTTTATGAATTTTTATTATGCGTTGATGAAAGGAGTGAGCGATATATCAAAAAATATATATTAAATTGTTTTATATTTGTGAACTATTCATCCAACTATATTTTCCCATCTGAATCCAAATTCTTCTTACCTCTCAAACCCTCTTCTAACCTTTCAATTTTAAGTAGCCAAATTTTCACTTCAAAGTTTACCTTTTAGTTTAATTTTATCCTAGACTTAAAAGAAAAGTTCTCCTATGATCAAAAGACGTATGATAAAATTATAAAGCTTTTTAATTAAAAAAAGTTTTCATGCAAATATTTCAGTTTGCTAATAAAAACACGAACTAAAAAAAATGTATACCTTAAAGTTTACATTTGAAGCACTAACTTTGTGATTTTCCATTTTATAATTAAAATTTAACTTTGTTTTAAAATCACCATAAATATTTTATTAAACTTAATTATAATGTCTACCAGTAGATAGTATTGATAAAGAAGCGGTTAGCTTCGGAATCGGTAGACTTTATAATAAAGTTATAATAAAATATTTATAGTGATTTAAAACAAAGTTACATTTTAATTTTATAATTTTAAACTTATTTTAAATAGATTTTGTATATTTTGGACCATTAAACTATTAAAAATAGAATTTTTTACTTATTTTCTTTTTCTTTATTTCAAGATATAATCACTCATATAATGTTATTTGATATATTCATATTCTTTTTAATCCTTACTTGTAACCAATAGTGCTCATGAATTTGTGACTCATCACTTTTTTTAAAAATCTTATCATCTTTAGGGATGTATATTTACTTCTTATACATGTCCATCCCTGAAGATGACAGGGTTCTTGTCGAAACCGGCCGGAGAAAAGTAACGAAATAAAAGTGGCTAAAAACCATAGTTTTATTTTCAAAATTTATTTATGTATTTATTTTCATTTTGTTTTTTTATTTATTTTTAACATCTACCCTCCCTTTCCTTACAATTCTACCTGCAGACAAAAAAAACCTTTTCTCTTAAAACAGAGGCTTTGCGGGTTACTCCTTTTAAAAATAAAATAGTAAAATACCTATAATATTGCTTATCTCATCTCATTTACGAACCTTCCTTACAGAATGATCATATTATACCGTTTGCCTTTGTAAATATGTTATTACGTAGACAAAAAGTCATTATATATATAAAATATCTTTGGTAACTGATTCGTAATACAATGTGATATTCCACAGCAGAATCCAGATTACCACTCTATTAAGGGAGTTTCTATTATTGAGATAATATCCAATGGTTTAGCGAGGATAAAAACGAAGGAGAAATAAGAAATCAACTTATTTTTTCTTATCGTAATATAGCTGAGCTTTATATAGGGTGGCTCGGAAGGTTATTTCGATAATAGAATAAATACAATAAAGCAAAAAGTATACACATTACTTGATTTTCTTGTTATATCAATCCCAAAGAATATTACATACTACGTAGCAATTTAATCGTGAAAAATTTCTTGGAAAACCTGCTAAAAAAACTACAACAGATTTCCGGAAATGTATTTCTTTGTACTTTTTATTGCTATTTTAATATATTTTTCTTTTATTCTTCTATTGGCATTAAAATGATGCATATGGCATCTTGATCGTTCACTATGCGAAGGAAGAGTGACCCTGCGCTCTAGAAAGGAGTGGGATCTATTCTTAAGGATACAGATGTAATTGAAAGAGGAATAGTTAAATGCATTAAAAAAAATTCAATTATGACCATGATACACGATTTACACACAACAAAGGTTTATAGTCCCAACCAGTTTTAACCAAGAATTAAAATAAATATGGGAGTCCAACACTGCAATATACCGTTCCGAAAATTTTTCATTTGCTGCCGACGGATGTTAGAGGTCAAAATAAAATATGGAACAAAGGCAAAATAAAGGAATAGGTAAATGATCAAGAGTTAATTTTATGAAAATTGTAAAAAAGTTTATATTCTTAATTTTTCTCTCTTTTTATGTGTATATTAGGTTAAAATGGTTAAAAACAATAAAAAATGTTTGCAAAAAGAACTCCACCGACATGACACACAAGATGGCTTGGTGGGTCTCTGAAAAAATAATATGTTTAATATTGTTCTTTATATTGTACACAAATTATGTTAATAAAAAAAATATTATAAAAAATATAATTGGTCTGGGTGTTTGTGATGTATTTTTCATATTTACCTTCCCTATCTTTACTATCAAACCTGCAAACAAGTCTTTTAAAGTAAGGCCTGCTTAGGTTATTCCAAAAAAAATTGTAAAGAAATTTACCAATTTTTTGTTCCCTAGCCTGTATTTTTTATTGTCTAAATGAGAATTTTAAATTGCAATTTGGGATTTGAAATTAAAAAAATGCAGCGTTGAAATTTCCATTGTCTGCAAACTTTAACCTTCTTTATTTTTTCCTAATCGAGGCACACTATACTTTTTTTAAACTATTTGTTTTTAAATAGCGTCAACGTCACCAGATAACGTCTCCACTTGTCGCTGCATTAGCGAGTGCTTTAATTTCCCACGGGGCGAACAACCCCTTCTCCTTCTTTCTGTCACCCTGTCCTCTCGCGACCTCAAACCTGACCCTCTCTACAATACAGACTAATAAAATTTCCTTAATAATAATAATAGAAATGATGTAAAATTTTAATTTAATCGTCTCAACGCAAGATATTTACTAATACATTCATAGTAAATTGTTGGGTAAAATATCCAAAATTTAATTAAATATTTCCAAAATTAAGCAAAGTTTATTGGATTAAATTCTACATTTATTTATGTATATGTTAATATGTAACGCGTTTCGTCTTATTAAGACATTCATCAAACACGTGTTTGATAATGTCTTAATAAGACGAAACGCGTCACATTTTAACATATACATATATATATAAATGTAGAATTCAATCCAATAAACCTTGTTTAATTTTGAATATATTACCCAACAAATCAATATGGAATTCTACCAACTGTCTGCAGTTACAATACATGCATAGTATCTAAAACATACTCTTTATCTTGTCCCTTAGAGACAAAATAAAAATTTCACGCATTCGTAGAAGCCTGGATGTAAAATACATCAATAGTAAAATAGAGGAAAAGCAATTAAGATGGTACATATGTGAGGATATAGAACGCAGAGAACTTGATCATATTGTGAACCAGGCAATCGCCATGGATCACCCTCGGAAGACATCTAGAGAAAGACCAAAGAATTCATGATTTGTTTAGAAAGAAAATTTTATTTGAAGGCATGGCCTAGGTGGCTTTGCCCATGACTTATTTTACTATTTTTCCAAATTATATGGAAGCAAAAAAATCATTCTACAATTTTACATAATCTTTCGCCAAAACCTCATATTAGTTAACTGTAGACCTACAATCGAATAATGTTTTTGTTATAAAAGTATCACTAGAAAATGGGATTTTATAAAAAGAAAAGGGAAAAATAGAATTTTGGGGAGGTATCACCACATTGCACATATTTCCGAATTCTACCACAAAAATTAAAATCTAATTATTATAAGAATATGTGCGTTTTCACATTTAAGATTATTTTGACTTTCGATGTTTTCATACAGTCAATAAACCAGTACCCCCAATCAAGGGTTTATTTTACTATTCGAGTGATCAGAACTTCCCAGAATAACCCCCTGAAATTATTCCAACCCCTAAGTCCTCGCATCAAGCTTCACTTTACAATGCATCCAAATTTACTACGTTGTGTAGAGTGGGTGGGCACCATACATTATTATCTACATAATGCATCTACGTGTAATAGAACACATCAAACTGAATGCAGACTTTGAGTTTATACACGTAGGGATTTCAAAAAGTTCTTTGAAGTGACATCTACATAAATAATAGAAAATTTGATCGTAAATAGTCAATTGTACGTTATTAATCTAGTAGAAACCTTCGTCTGCGTTGTTTAAAAAAATAAGCATGAAATATTAATAATTCCAATTCTGAAGGTTTCGATATACATATTTTTGGTAGACATTTTTTCAAAAAATTGTCTTGCCTTTATTCTGTTAATAGTCATGTTAAATTATTCGGTTCATTTTGTAAATTAAATGGGCTTCTATAGTAATTAAATCATGCTGTATAGTTGTTATTTTAAACTTATAGATATACTTAATAGTCTATATAGTTTAAGTATATAGGCTTCTATAAATAGTGCTAATCTGAAATCGACCTTTTCCAGGCAAATGATGTAATTAACGGATATGTAAAGATAATTTTGTTTAAGTAAATCTATTAAAAATTGAAATGGTATACTCGTGATCCGGAAAAAACAGTATACTTGTCATAATCGGAGCGCTGTAATTTACACTTACAATTTATCTTTTAAGGATTCCACCGAAGTCAAAGTAATTTGACAGATCATGTGTTTATTTATTTTTAGTAGATTTACTAAAAAAAACGATATTTCTTTTTTTTAATGATTTGAAAATTTTACCTGTTTTACTAGATATAGTGGTATATGCTAAGTAAAACTTAAATTTAAAGCGATTTTTACCTGTCTGGTGTCCCCGACAACTTGTTTGGAAAGAATTGGTATGATTTCTAGTGACGCTTACATACCTATGAATTTCCTTTATTATTTCTTGAATGTTTTCCGCAGATACTTTGTGGCACATTTCATAATATCTTTAATAATAAAAATAACATTTAGAATTTTTTATGGAGTGTGTTGAAGTTTTTGGTGAGAGTATTTCAATGTTTTTAATTGTTTTTTATTTAAAATAAACCCCGATGATGACAACGTATTGTTGAAACCGGTAGGTTGAATTGTATTGATAAAAAATGGTAAAAACAAAGTTTATTAATTTTATAAAAATATCATTTTTTATTATTTTTTAAATATTTGTATACTTGTGATTGTTTTTTTTTATTATTATTATAAGTACGTTTGAATGCATCCATTTCTTTGAAATTTACCCGATAAATATGGAGAAAAATAATGGAATAATAAATTAAATTAAATCGCCAATACGTATTGCTTCTACGAACATTTCGCATCCCCCTCTTCCTGCATATATTTATAGTACGAGCTGGTACACTTATTGTGCATACGAGATTGCACCATGGGCTGGTTCCCGGGGGTTCTGCATCGGTTTCCATGTTCGTATACAACTCTAGTGCTATTCGGATGTAACTAATATGGTGCATCGTGATGTCATGGTTAAACGCTTCTGCGAGCACTCAATCCCTTTTTTATTCTGAATGTAAAAAAAACTTTTTTGGTACAATGGAACCGAAGCGCTTACGCTTTGCTTTTTGTAATATTCGGGTTTCGTTTTTAACTTTTTTCACATATTAAATATATTTTTTGTTAAAAAATTGTGTTAAAATATATTGAATCAATTTAATGTGAAATCATATAAAAACTATCAAAAATTAAATTATTTGTATGAAAATAATAATAAAACGTCAAAGTTTAAGTAATTTTTGAAAATAATGTGGCTAACAGTTCTAAAAGTAACATTCTTGAAAGCAAGTGTGATTTTAACACGGTAAAAAATCGTGGATATTTGACACGATAAAGAATAACTTGGTAGAATTTCTTAATAGTTTTAATCCTAAGGTGCTAATATAATAATGTATGTACTCGTAAGTCCCTCTCCGAGTACAGAAATTACAAAAATTAAATAAAATTAACGATACCAATATTAATGGAATAAAATAAAATATACAATGTTACACGATCATTTTCCTATGAATATAATTTGTCGAGCCGTTTAACAAAATCCATTTTCAATTTTAAATGTTTTTTTTACTGTTGGTTCTTCCCGGTGGAAATATTTTGAGTCCTGAATTTTTTGAAGTAAAAACGGAGATGTACATATAAAACTTTATAAATGACCACATTTTTCGTAATAAATTAATGTTTAGATTTTTTATCATAATAATCCTTACGATATCCCGCCAGGTTGTATACATACTGGATATGAGCAAATCCGTATAATTAATGTTACAATTACGACCCCTGTAATGTGTTTCGAAATTGTAACATGTATGCCCTCTATGCCTTTTAAGACCGCATTTTATCTAATTTCGCGAAATTGATCACCTGAACATAACCATACAATAACTCCCAACATCGTCGTAAATTCCCGATTAATCTCGTTCATTCGCTCACATTCGGTGGATTACCCAATATCGCCCGCTAAGCCCAACACACTTTGGATAATTTGATTTAAAAGTTTACAATCCCCTGAGGGGGTTCCGTCTATCGCGACTTGATTACAAATTCACCTGATTACTCCATCACTTTCCCTCAATTTCCCGCCTCGCGTGGGAAATCTCCACCCGCACCGTTACTCCCTTTTGCCGCGAGAGCGATGCCAACCTACAATGTAAGTCAACTCTCGATAAACGTATCGACGTTCAATCAAACGGAGTATATTGGTACCAGTAATGTTCAATATTACATCGATCAAAAAACCCTAATGTAATGTTATTCACGTCTTTTCGGCTCGGTATATAACTTTACGACCGGTACTTTCGGCAAAGTTCACAGTCTCATATAGCTTTATATAAGGAGGAAATATTCCACCATCTGTAAAATATTTTTTATGTCGTTGAATAAACCGAAATATATAAATTATTAAGTAAAGATGGAAACTTATACTAACAAGATAGTCTTTTGTAAAAAAAATAGTATATTCACAAAGTAGAAAAAATCGTCTTTTTTTAGGCATCTCGAGCTAAATGTTTTTTTTTTTATCTGAGTATACAGTTAAATTTGGTTTCATGTATTTATAAATCTTCTGCATGAAATCAGTGTATTAGACGACATGTTAAATTTTAGAAAATTTAGTTTTATTGATGCTCCCTTATTTTATCTGAACTAAAAGTCAATATTCAAGAAATACTTAAATTTATTTTATTTATTGTTTCGGCATTAACTTTGTGGTAAGACATGTTTCAATGATTAAAGAAAACACTTCGTTTTTTACCACTTGAGTTTTATTATAGACTACATGTTTCAGAAGTTAAACTTCCATCATTCAGGTCTGTATAATAACTAAAATATAAAATATAAAATTGTTCTATAAATAAGGAGAAGGGAAAGTAAGGGGAGGGGGTTAGTCAAGGGACGGAGTTTGAAAACAAAGGAAAAATGGAAAGCAATGGTGAAGAATTTATATTGTTTATAAATAATATATTGTTTAAAAAAAAAATTAACTTCTGAAACATGTAGTCTATAATAAAACTCATGTGGTAAAAAACGAAGTGTTTTCTTTAATCATTACTTAAATTTACACAAACTTCTTTGGCGTAAAAGGTGGATGAGGATATTCAGAGCTCCCAACAATTGTTATTTTTTAAATATTTTCTTACGAATGGTAAAAAAAATCATCTACGTAAAATTTCATGAATTTACGTAAAAAAAAATCTTTTGCGTAGTAAAATGTTCGAATTAAACTTTTTTAAATAACGCAAGCATTTAAATATTTTTTAAATCCGTAAGTTCACCTTACGCATACATTTCTCGCGTGATGTTCAAGTTCTTTGTTAAACCTTTAAAAATGGTATGGACATTAACACGACACTTTTTTGGGCTTCATCTAATTATACGCTTTCGTTGTTTTAAATCATAAAATTTCTATATTATTTTAACTAATGGTACCTAAAAAAATTATTTTATACTATGTTTTCGAAGCAGAATATCTTAAAACATGCCAAAAAACAATGCCTATTCACTTTGTGGATTTTACTTAGCCACAAAATGCCAACACGGTGAAACTTACTTACCTTATCTCTCTCTTCAAAGCAGAATTATACGAAATTGAATCGGGAAAAAAATAAAATCATTTGATTGGATATTTGGCTCCCAGTGGCGTGTAATGGCAAAACTCACGAGAAAATAGTCGATTAGAGGGGATGAGATGGCGACATCTCTCGCTCGGGGTGGTATCATGTTGCTATTGTTGGCTTGTCAAAGAAACTTGTTAAAAGGACTCGGTTCGAAGCGAGTACATATTTTATAAGTGGGTCGCCGTTTACAAGTTGGAGTCGGATTAAAGTGT
Organism: Brachycentrus maculatus; assembly: GCF_059751285.1. NCBI lineage: Eukaryota > Metazoa > Arthropoda > Insecta > Trichoptera > Brachycentridae > Brachycentrus > Brachycentrus maculatus. The sequence continues at coordinate 165,088 of NW_028280958.1, read as the reverse complement.
AGATTGTCGCCGTGTCACCTCGAGGGTTCTACAACTTCCTGAGAACTTAGTAAAGAAATTGTATGTTTTAAAAAGGAATACTGAAACATGCAATTGGCAACATTTTTTTCATTGCCCATGTAATAGATACTCGCCTCGTTATTACTGACTTATCCGTTTGACAATAAAAATTTCCGGAGAATATGACATAAACAAGAGTTTCATAAATAGAAAGGTGACGTGTGACGTTGTGTAGTGGGTAGGTACTCAATCACGAAACTGGCATCGTGGGTGCCGGTTCCGAAGTAAAGTCCATAAATATTTACATTTAATTTGTCTACCTGTTAATGATGAAATTTTCACACATAAATTTTCTTATCCTTACCTACCATCCTAGCTCCAGGAAAAAAATCTCTATAGCTCTAAGTCTATATACATTTATATATATACACACACATATACATATATATATATATATATATATATATATATATATATATATATATATATATATATATATATATATATATATATATATATATATATATATATATATATATATATATATATATATATATATATATATATATATATATATATATATATATATATATATATATATATATATATATATATATATATATATATATATATATATATATATATATATATATATATATATATATATATATATATATATATATATATATATATATATATATATATATATATATATATATATATATATATATATATATATATATATATATATATATATATATATATATATATATATACATTTAATTTAATTGCAGAAGGGGATTGTCATGTTAGGGCATTTTAAAACGTTTCTTGAATTAAAAAAGCGTCTCTAGATGTCATTCAGCCGTTTTTATATAAAAAAAACTCAATTATTTGATTACTTAATAAAAACTAATGATAAATTTGGTTAACTTATATGGCGCCATTTTCGTAAAATACTACGTTGTCAGTAGTAGATCAAGGAAAACAAATAAAACGCAAAATCAGTATTTTGTTTTATCCTTTTACGTCCCAAATTAATGTTACACACTCAATATATAGCTCCTCGAAATTTCTTAGGTAATATAATTACGTATCAAACCCTGTTTCCTTAATTCCGAAATGTCTATTTCTTGGCTCGTCAATTACTTAGCGTCCAGTCCCATTGCTAATGGCGTCTACCGTCTACACAGAACGACACGTGTTCTCACGGAAACGGATACTTAAGCCTCCATTAACTTGTCAAGAATTCGTCCTGGGAATGTAATGTATGGAAAAGTCACCGGGGAAGGATACTCCGCCTAATTAAGAAGAACAAGATTGACCCTTTTTCTCACCCCCTTATCAATGCTCTATGTGTGATTGACTTTATGTATTGTATATCCGAAATAAAACAGGAAATTGTATATATCGCTCACTTCTTTTAACAACGTCATATATAAAAAATCGTCAATTTTGAGTTGTGCATGTTTTCGGAATGCCCACCAAAAGCGGCATATTTAAAACTTTATATTTACCTGCTACAGGGCAGAAAATATTGTTTATGCATTTTGAAGAAAAGGTATTGCTTAATTATTATTTTTTTAATATTCTTAAGTACTATATATTATTTAAATGGAGAAAAAACATTCAGGTTTTACTTAAAAAGATCTGTCGCACACTAAAAAGTTCAATAAGTGGCTTGATATTTATTTTTGAGAAGAGTCTTGAAAAACTGGTAGTAACAGGTACAGTTGAAGGCAAGCGGGCAAGAGGACGGTCTCCAACAAGATGGACAGACCAAATAAAGGAATTAACCGGATCCTCGCTAAACGCTGCCATCAAGTTGGCCCAGGACCGGGAAGAATGGAGAGGACTTGTGCACCAAGTGCCTGACACTCCAGAAGACCACGACGCTCAGCATTGAGCAAGAAGATGAAGAAGAAGAATTTATTTTTAATACATTGTGTTATATTTTTTAACTTTAAAAACGTTCTCCTGAAAAATCAAGTTTTTTTGATTTATGACGTTCTTGAAAGGAGTGAGCGATATGTTAAATATCATTTGCCACAATTTATTTATTTTAAAAGTGTCTCAACTTGATTTGAAACATGTATGATGGAGATGCAAAAAACCTGTATATATCTCTTCCGTAGGGCGCATAATCCAGTGTCTGATATTATATATAATATTAAAATTGTAAATATTTTTTTTATTTTTTTCTGTAAATAGGTTCCTGAGATTCCTGAATGAATGCAAATTATATTTCAGAAACCTAAATTCCTGCTTGTTTAAAAAATACTTAAAAACATTTTTTTGGATTTTATAGGAGAGAACGTAAATGAAATTAATAATTTTTTTTTTTTTTTTGACATCTCATCAAAGATGAAGAAGAATATGGAAGTCTGGGCATTTACGGGGCTTACGACCGTCACAGGCTGGTTTAAGTGATCACTTTACACACGTGTAACATTAACCAATTCTACCCATTATTGACAACCACACTACTCAAATTCTTGGAAGTTCTATATATATGAATCAATTTAGAAACCTTGTTCATGAATCACTAGAACTTCACTAGAGACATCTATTGGTGAGATGTAAAGAAGCTTTTTATTAAGCAGAAACTCTTATATTAGTATGTGAGATCCGAATCCTGGATTATAATCACACACATGAGAAACGCCAGAAAATACCATTTTAATTTTTATCATTAAGCTTTTAATTTGACCAGATAATTTATTTACAACATTTTGAGTGTCTCCTGTAATTGGAGATAATCCAGATTTTGTGAACAAGTATTTGGACATACTCAAAATGTTGTAAAAAATATTCTACTTATTTTTGCGATTTCACAGACATTTTTCACATTAATGTAAATAAAGTAATGAAAAAATCTTTAACCTTGATAGAGGTGAACAGAAGTGTGAAAACGTCAGAAAATGTGAGTACTGAACAAATAATTAATTTAAAAATTATATAATTTTTTATTTATTACAGATTCAAACACACATCACGCACGCAGACACATCGATCATTGCTCCAAAATCAAAGGTAAATTTTAATACACTTTCTTTATATGCATGTATATTTTTATAAATAAATATATGGATGTTTCAATTGCAACAAAAAGAAAATTCTGGCTAAGTTTGACGACATTTATTGTTTCGACCGCAAGAGTTAAAATCTCTAAGACCTCTTTAACTGTAATCAGGGTTACCGCAAAGTTTAAGTATCCTGTTAAAATATTTAGTGCACATAATGAAGATCTGACGGCTGTTCTTTGTGTTTTATTAATTTAAATAATCATTTTGATATCTTATTTGTTTATCTTTTTAATAATGTTAATACATGTAGATTTTACCTATATAAAATACTATCTAATGTGTCTGCCTTAGCACATTAAAAATGACATGCGATTTTCAATTCATATAACAAATTATACTCGTATAATAAATAGTTTAACACCGAGTCCATTTCCTTTCCTATCACGTTATATTACTTTTGCTAAGTAATATACAAAAGTTTTCCAATCCTTTCAATTTTGAAGATATTACGTCTTGTCTCGGCGTTATCATTCTCGCGTCATATCTGATTTACATTCATATTACAAATCTTTCATTTTCACCCCTGAGCTGCGACCCGAGACCGAGACAACGCCAGCGCCTTCTCCAAACTTTGTTTCCAAATTTACAAGGGCGGCAAAGTTCTAGGGGGAATATTCTGGAGGTGTTTTCTATTGTATAATAGTTCTGGATGCGTCCTTTATCCTCCCGATAAGGGCGCGGATGTCCTGGGAAACTTGCGACTTTCGTATGAATATCCTAGCCCGAGATAAGCGCTTCAAAAGAAGACGTCATATCTCAAGGCATTGCGGGAATTCGAGGAGTGAATTTTGACTGGCGTATGCTTGATGATACTCATGTTAATGGATCCATCTACGGAATACGACATTATTCAACAACAAACTATGTTACACGATTGTATATTAAGAATAATAATTTTGGATAATTTGCATAGCGATATTTTCGTAAAATATGTAGTATTTTGAAGGGCGCTTTTAAAGACGTGTTTTAAAACCATTTTGTAGAAACATGCATGTATGTGTTTTGTAAAGAAACGTATTTTTAAAATAATTAGTAGGACTGTTTTATCAATATCACAATGAAAACGACTATATGCGAGAGTTGTTTTTCAGATTAAAAATTACTGCTTTTTAGTAGCAATTAAAAAAAACTTATTTAATGGGTATGTGTAGAACTGTGACAAAATAAAGACTAAGATTGAAAATTTAAATTAGCGATTTGTTTTTATTACAAGAAATTGACAGAAGAAATAAACACATTTTGATAAGATATGCAGTAGTTTTGGAAGAATGTCAGTTTTTATGTTATTAAATAGGAAATCACAAAGTTATTGTTGATCTAGATGTCAAAACTAGATTTGTGGGACCATTCTACTAATCACTCTGCTGTAATAGGGTACTACGTTTTAAAAATACTTCTTCATAAGTAGTATATGATATGTTCCTATATATATTTTAAATAATCGTATATGTATTAACGTATGACACAACAAAAATCTAGCTTTACTCTTGATAGTGATTAAACCATCCTCCAAGTGCTTTGTCTGGACCGTTAGCCCTAAATCATATTAAAATTTACGCACCTTTACGTTTCTAGCGATATATTGAACGCAACCATAAATCTCACCGGAGTTTGTAGGGCACTTTTTCCAAGGTCCAAACAGGAAGATCGAATCCCCTGTTTAGCATACACCATTTTCCGAACGCTGTAACTTTTCCGAGACGCTCTTTTCAATAATGTATTTTACGAACTGGCTCAGTTACCCCCTCCCCCGCGTATAACGCCGTTGTATCTGAACCGTACTTACACATTTTCGCCCCATTTCGATAGCATTCCTACCCTCGTTAACTGCTAAAACATCCCCTCGAATCGGCGGGGTAAGCAAAACTGGATTTTTTTTCCCGTCGACTTCGTTTCTCTCGGCCCTTTTGAAGGGCAACTTGTCTCTTTCTTTAGGGGTTGTATCTTTCGTCGTAACGGCCGTTATTCGTTTTACGAGACGGCGCCAACACTTTGCGTCGTTATGTAGGAAGTCAATATTATAGAGCCACTGTAATGCCGGCTGACTTATGTATGTGCCGCCCGCATACCAGATATATTGTGATGCTGCCTGTTGTATATTAGTCTCCAGTCCCCTGCCAAATGACGTAGTGTTACAAGCACAATAGGTTAAGCTTATTGCGCTAACACCTGACGTCCACCTATGTACACACGGCATACACTTCACTTAGTATGTGACGTACGTATAATTGTCCACATTATGTGTGCAATGTTGTGGTTTCGCTATATTTTTGTGTAACAATATGATTAAGTGTTGAATTGGGATAGCTAATCTACTGAGATTTTTAATTATACCTTTTATATTAAAAAGTGAGGAGAGTTGGATTTATTTATCACTCGATTTGTGGGATGTTTTTTTGTTGTTGTAAAAGATAAGTATTTGTGTTTTTATTATTTACAAAAGGACTTAGATTTCATACTATCTCTGTGAGCCTAAGCGTTTCATTATTAAAAATGGGTATCAAATTGTGGTAGAGTGGGTTCGAACCGTTAATCTATGACTTAAGAGTCCGCGACACTAACCACAAAAAACAACCCGACACATTCTCTTCTTCTTCTAACTCGTATCTCCATCCAATAGTGCATTATTATTAGAAGGTTAGGTGTGATATTAAATAAATATTCTAGTAAAATCACTTATATCCCCCTCACCTAGAAATTAAACCCGGGACCTCCAGTGCACTAGATAAACGCGCTTACCACTACTCTACAGAAGTGAAGTTTGTATTATGTATTAATTATCAAATTGGATATAAAGTTTATAAAGTTCAAACACCATGAAAGTAATGTGAAATGTATCGATACACGTATTACAATAGAAATAGTGGCATTTACCAAGTAAAACTTAAATTAAAAATGGAAACAAAATTCCCACGACAAAGCGATTTCCGAATTAATTAATAAAATTCCATATTCTTGTTCATCTATGGTAAGATGTCAAAAAGTACTGAATGTGTGTTCGTATCGCTATAGAAAAATTGTCTTATATTTCTGGGGTGCATATCTACCCTTGGAGAAAAGCCCTGAGATAAAATCAGTAACAATATTCAAATTCAATGGCACTCGTAACACATAATGCCACTATAAAAAAGTATTAAAATCTCGGTTATGGCGTATTTTTTTCGCGAAAACCGATACCGCCATTCGGTAAACTGAATTATTCCTCGGTAAGAAGAAAAGTTGGGCGAGATGTTTTGTTCTCGGCACTTTTTAACCCGACAATCTCGTATTTTTTCCCCATCGGAAAGCTGACTTCGGTACTATATTTGCGCGCAGGTGTGCTAAAATAAAACGTAATTTGCTTTTGCTTATTGTTTCGCCGGAGACGTTTTTCTAGTGCGTAGCTCGGTATTCCAATATGTTTCTTAATATATGATTCTGACAACGTGTTTCTTTTTTTTCGTTTGGAGTCTAAATCGTGCGCTTTTATACACAAGGCACATTCATATATTTTGAGACAGCGAACGATCCCGTACGTTTTGTAGTAGATATTTTATTTTATTGTATCGTACGCACTTTAATTTTATTTTTCTCAAATTGTATTTTTCCAATGTTATTATTAATCACGAAAGTTTTTTCTTTTCAAGAGATTTATTTTTTTTAAATACTAATTATGTAATATGTATGTATTAATTCAGTTTGTTAATCAAAGGTTGTATTGATTCAAATGGTATAGCAATAATTTTATTTAATTTATTTTAATTGAAAGAATTCATTAAAAAACTCACATTAAACGAACATAATTAAGGGTTTTAAATACTTGAAAGTGGTCATGTCAGGAATCTGATTTATAGGCGGGTTTGTATGAGGAAATGGATGAATGTGGAAGAGGCAAAGAATGTATACAAATATAGAGTAGTGTAGTGTTATTTGCTCTCTACTTAGGCCTGCGGGGATGCGGCGTGATTGTAAGTAAGTGAGTTTATATTAAAAAGAATGTATAATAATTTTAATCACATTTATTAACCTTCAATTATTTATATATAAATTCGATAAGCCCTTGCCTACTATTTAGACGTAAAGGTTTGTCAAAAAATAAAAAAATGCAATAATTATTTATTAATAAAATAAAAACAAATCAATTACGTATCATAACAAAACACAAATCACCAATAACATACATACCACATGAAAACATATACCAGTATAGAACAACAAGATAAATTTATCAATTAAAATCATACTTATACCACTTTTGTTCAAAGTAACTTTGAGTATAACGTAATAAAGCTATATAACCTGCTTCCATTATCCATAAAGTCATTAAATATCTAAACTATGAATTAAAGTGCCTTACATAATTAGATAACGGAGGTTTGGTAGATTTAAATACATTGTATCATTTGGCCGCGGTTTTCATGATTATATGACTCGTGATAGACAAGTAACCAATCAAATTACTTAATAAACATGTATCGTAAAATTTAACCTCGTCACGGGGAAACCTAGTGACGTCACATTATCGTAAAGTTAAGTTGTGAATATATAGGTATGTGATGATTTTTTTTTTATAATCCAGGATTCGGAACTCACGTACAATTATAAGAGTCTGCTCAATAAAAAACGTTCTTCATCTCACCAATAGATATCTCGAGTGAAAATTCTAATGATTCAAGTACGTACAATGTTTCGATATTGGATTACATATACTGTATAGAACTTCCAAGAATTTTAGTAGTGTGGTTGTCAATCATGGGTATATGTGATCACTTGAACGTAAGCCCAGTAAATGCCCAAACTTCCATATTCTTCTTCATCCATGTTGAGATGTCAAATGATAATATGAAAATCAACTCCTATTATTGGAGATAATCCAAATTTGTGAACACACGAAGTATTTAGACACACTCAAAATGTTATGGATAAAAGTTGCTAAAGATTTGATTCTCACCTTCATTAATTGATTCAGCAGTCACTTTGTGGTAAAATATATCCATTTTTAATATAAGTTTTACTTAGTAATAACTAATATTTCTACTATGACACGTGTTTTCAAACACCGTAATTACATAATAACGGTGTTTGAAAATGATGTGGAATGCATCGAAACCCGTGTCAAAATCAGTAGATTTAAGGAAATACTGGTATTTACTAAGTAAAACTTAAATTAAAAATTATTCACGCCATCTATGTTACGTCTATAAATAACCAAAATGTCTATGAACCCGGCCTAATGGTTATGTGTAACAGGCCCGAAGCCGAATCCGTTCCGCATGCAGAAAATAATGCGGCTGCTCATTTTTGGCGGGAAAACTTTTCTCATTTGCGCGGGAATGGCGGGCGACAGGCCATTTCCCGCGCCAAGATGTGAACACTCCGGGGAGATTTAAGACTTTAAATTGCCCGGATATTTGCGATACTTGCGAATCAGGAAATGTACCCACGGTTTAGACTTTTCAAAAGTGAAACCCATTTGTTTCGGCGATTTACAGTATGACGTTTCGTTGGGTCGATGAAACCGTTAAAATTTAAAATATTATCGCGTTCTGTTTTGTTTATCTATGATCCACTACGAATTTTGTCTTGCGTACTTCTGTAATTATAGATAATGCATCTTTTTCAAAGTACTTTCAATAAATTAACAACTTACCCCAATTCCTTACTTAATCATTTGAAAATACGTCATGCACACCATTTAAAAACAGTTTCTAAAAATGTACAATGTACAAAAATGTAAATGTGAAAACTGAGTAACTTATTATACTCGTAAGATGGTTCATAACATTTTTATATTATTCAATGTATTCATTTTCAATTAATTGATTCGGCATTCACTTTATAGTTTATCTATCCATTTTTTTAAATTTTAGTTGAACCTGATAAATACCACTATTTCTTTAAATCTATTGTGACACGTGTTTCAATGCATTTCGAATTATTTAAAACACCGTATACAGTGTTTGAAAATTGATTCGGAATGCAACGAAACACGTGTCATATCAGATTTTAATAAATAGTGGTATTTACCAACGAAAAAGGAGCAGAGGAAGACCGAGAAAAACTTGGCACGATCAGGTATGCCAAATACTTGAAAGCGGTCAGGTTAGGAGTCGAAACAATCGGCGGGTGTGTATGAGGAGATGCATGAACGTGGAAGAGGCGAGGAATGTTTGCAAAGACAGAGTGGTGTGGCGTTCTATTCTTTCTGCCTACCCCTTCGGGGAAGCGGCGTGATGGTTAGTTAGTTAGTTTAAAACTTTTATTTAAAAAAACATATATTTTTTTATACTATTTATGCTATATTACTTGACAAAAATTCCGATAGAGTTACAAAGTATTATTTTATTGTTGGATAAAAAGTCGTGTTCAAATATATTATTTTCAATGTAAAGATTTAATCGCACAATAAATTTGTGTAATCTTTGCCTTGAAATAAAATTGTAATTTCGCCATTAGAGATCAGAGATTAAATACAAATTATTAATTTATTTCCTCTCGAGTCATACTTACGGCAGGCCCTCGCCCTTCAAAGGAATTACACCCTCCCTTGTGCATATTAAAATACAATAACCTGCCCTAGATTAAGTTTTCTTTCCCTTTTAAATAGTCCGCTCATAAATCTTCTCCCACTCGGCTCCTTCATATTCCGGCTCAAAATCTTTTAATCAACATTGTTGTTTCGTCCCTAGTTTTCTCTCTTTCATCCTCACGGCTTAATTTATTTCTCGTATTTCTCTCAGCGCTTATGTTTTTAAATCCCGGAACGAAAGGTCCAATGACAATTTGTGGGGAGATCAAGTTTTCCCTTAGCAAGTTTCAAGTGTTGAACAAACAAATTCGGGAGAGAGTGAATGCTGAAAAGGTTTTTTCGTGGCGTGCTATATGATCTTATATTGTACCTTTTTCCTTTTTATTATGCTTTTTATATAATATCACTTATTTATTATTTTACCTCAAATATACGTTAAAACTGTAATGCGATAATTATTAATGCACATAAGGAAATAATATTTTTTTAATGGATATTAATCAAGTTTCAGTAAGTTTCAATAAATTTCAGCTGTTGGTAGATTTTTTTAGAAAGTTGCGCTTTTTATTTATGTATTTGATTTGTATTTATTACATTTATTAAAATAATTACGTAACTAATTTTATCACATTTACATGCATTATTTGGTTGGGACACGCGGACTCTTTAATCAGAATTTTTGAGTTCGAGCTCTAATTCATATTTTCAATAAAGTATCACCTAGGCGTACAAAAATAGTATGAAACATACATTTTTTTGCAAATAATAATAACATATATATTAACCTTTTTAAAAAAAATAAAATAAAGACTTTATACAGATTGATAAACAGCTGTTACAAAAATAAATAAATTCAGCAAAATTGTGAATAGTGTTTCAATTTAAATTTTTAGTACCTAATGTAAAATACAATTTCAGTTTAATGTCGATATTTGTGTTGCCATTGTGGGTTTCAACATAAATTTAACATTTACTCGTATTTATTTATTAAACATTTACTGTTTAAATTAACAATTTCTATTTCATAGTGAGATTTTCCAATTGTCAAGTTCCAAATTTGAAAATACTTTTTATTGATTGAATACTTGCTTTTCTGTCAAGCGTTAAGAGTCGTAAAATAATGATGAGTGGCCGAATGACACTATATATTTCGGTTACCTGCCTTCGTGATGTATTTTTTTTTAACAACTCCAGGAGATAGTTTTTATCATTTTATGTATATTGGATAAAAGATGAAAAGCTTTATTTATAAATGTTCAACGTTCATTTAACCAAATATGGTATTTTTTTTTTCTGCGTAATAGTAACAATAATTATAAAGCACCATTTTCGTGAAATAAAAATGGTTGATCTTGTGGTTCTATGAGTATTTTTATTGGTTGTGTATATCGTAGTCGTACAGGAGAAAGTGACCAACTGACAAAACGTAAAACGTTCAGGAGGGCCATTCAAATCACTTTTGCTTGGCTAGAAAATAAACATCAATGCAGTTAGTCATTTTTAACAAGTCAATATATTATACTTCCAAGTTTAAAATCCTTTAAATTTGGAAGTATAATATTTTATATTTTCAATAGTAAAATACTTAAAAAAAAATTCAGGGCAATATTAACCTGTCCAGGAGTGAGTTTCTGCGGACAAAACTATAGCTGAGGAGTGAGTTTTTTTGCTATTTTTTACTTACTTTTTATAATTCAAGGTCGATGCTATAAGAAACATATTTTCTTGAAAAAAAATATATATTTACACTGGTAAACATGATTTTCGAACATCGATCATTTTTATATAAATCATGTTTTAAACATGTTTTCACAAATCATGTTTTGTATCGGCCGTACATGTACGGCCATACTCCTGGACAGGTTAAGCTAGTTAGATATCAAATAGTCAATGATCACGTTTTTGTAAAAAAATGCACTTGGTCACTTTCTCCTGTACGACTACGATATGTTCTTGAAGTAAGTATTTTGTTTATATAAAATATATAATGCCTTAAAAAAGAAACCACGTTAAAAATATATTTAAATATTTTTTTCTTAGGTTATATTATCATATGTTTAATAGCGAGTGGTTTGTAGCAAAACTCTAATTTTCTGCTCAATTGCTTTGTTAGGAAAGTTGTTATCTTCTCTGTAGATTGAAACATGTCACTTATCAATTCGGGACTTCCGAAGTATCCCCAAAACAAACGTTTCCGAAGAGTGATTAATCGAAAATCCATAGCAAATTTTTCACTCAGCCTAATGAAAACCTATCTATCACAACCCACGAATTTGTTCCTCTCGTTCCTCTAACTAATTCATCTTCATTAATAATGAAATTACGTTGGTGAACACATACGCGAATCGGGATGAAGGGAAATGGGTTTTATGTTCTACATCATCCTTCATCAATAATAGTAATAATTTGACACAATAACCACCTGTTCTTCTATGTTTTCCCTTTTTCTCTTTCTTTTCTAAATCTATTAAATTAATAATGAATAAAACACCATGTTTTTACTTAATAAGTAAAAATATTTCCCATTAACTGTTTGTCTTCCGGTTTCGATTCATTGTGTTATGTGACTATATTTACTAAATATCCTTACGTACAAATATCAATATAATAAAGCACTGAAATTAATATTGATATTAATAACTCTGATCGACGAAATGTTTTTTTTTGTTAAATGAATTTGAGTATTTGTTACATTTTTTGCTCTGATTTCAATTTTGTAGAGCCTTAAGGATTTCTTGTGAAAAAAAACCGTACTATTTGAATAAAAGAATAATGTTTTCCCACTTTTATTTTATTTGACCAATGATGGTGTTTCGGTGTTTCGTCGTTGCCGACATCTTGAGACTGGCGGAAGACTAGACAAAATCAACAAGGCAGGGGTTGAAAACCATGATTTTAAATAATTTAAAAAAAAAACGGCTACGATAATCCATTTAACAAAATTACTGTCGACCAGTATAATTTCTTCACTAGAATGAATTATGAACGAATACATATCTATAATATCTTCGTAAGGAACATTTTTTTTTGCAGTTTCCTTAAGGGTTAAAATTTAAACACCATTTAATTTTGCTTGTTTCCATTTCACCCAAATTTATGATAACCTAATAATTATATTACCATAAATAATCCGTTAATCCTTTGTTTGTGGTCCTGTAACACAATGTACAATGTACCTTCAGTCATTGTCTGATTAATTTACGATGTCCCGGGTTAGTGTAAAGGTCTGAAGAATGTGCTCCCATTCAATACACATAAATTCTTTTAATATGTTATGCCGCGTCCTTTGGGACTCCTAAATATCCGCTAGGAATAATGGAACTGAACCCGACCCACACAAAATCCATGGCTAAGAGCACAGTCGCTGTATGTCAATAAACCAGCTCACTGAGAAAAGTGGCTCATTTCTCAATTACAGCATCCTTATCATTCATCGTTCACTTTGTGTAATACCGATTTTAAAAAAAAAAATATGTCACGCCGTTTCCCCGCAAGGGTAGTCAGAGAGGATAAAACGCCACACTTTTCTGTTCTGACATACAATCCTAGCTTCCTTCACATCCATACATTCAGTCAAACATGCCCTCCGATTACGCTAACTTTTGACACCTCTAGATTTTAGTTTCTGATAGATCTGATCGTGCCAATTCTGTTTTCCCTCTCACATTCGCCACATATAATTTCATAGTCATTCTCTCGCTATCCATTCGCTCCACATGCCCATACACCTTATAGAATTATTTTTGATATTTTTGACTATCGGGTTGTGGTCCCGTGGTTAGTGTCGCGGACTCTTGAGTCAGAGTTTCTTGGTTCGAACCCACTTTACCACAATTTGATACCTATTTCTAATAATAAGCCGCTTAGACTCACATAAATAGTTCGAAATTGAAGCATTTATGTAAATAATAAACACAAACATTTCTCACAATTTTTTAAATAGATTTCGGGTCGACAAAAACAATTATTTATTTTTCGTTCAGAATTGGACTTAAAATGTCCGTTCCCTGAGCTACGCGGGCATCTCCGTGTGTCGGTTCAGAATTACAACTTGCGCAGAAATAATATGCAGACCAGGTATTTTGTGACGTTTATTGAGCAATCCGTTTATAATTTATTATTCACAATAATGGCCACGCGCCGTTTATAGGCTGCCCGTGAATTGTGTCCCTCGGAATACTGTTTGTGACCCTCAGATCAGTATTTGTGACCCTCCGAACACTATTTGTGACCCATGACCCTGCCTTAACTCTTTTACCGCACATACGAAACCAAGCAATAGCTCTTATCCCTTTGGAACACATTCATTTTACCTCCCACATACATGTTTTTCTCTGTAAACATTATTCAAATACATATTATCCATACATTACACACGTCGCATACATTATCCACATACTTATTTTTTTAAAGATTTTTTTAGGTGGTATGGACATGTGGAGCGAATGAATAACTAGAGAATGGCTAAGAAAACATATGTGGCGAATGTGAGCGGGAGAACAGAAAGAGGACGGCCAAAAGAGAATTCATCAATCACAACCTAAAATCTGGTGGTGTCAAAAGTCTGCGTAATCGGAGGGCATGTATGACTAGATGTTGGTATGAATATGAAGGAAGCTAGGGGTGTATGTCAGGACAGAAGAGTGTGGCGTTCCATCATCTCTGCTTACCCCTGCCGGGAAACGGCGTGATGGTAGTAATAGTGGTAGTAAATTTTAAAGCTGATTGCTAAGTTTCAGTGTGTTTTACTCTTTATGATAAAAATTTATTTAATTTTACGTAATTGACTGAAAATTGTACCCAGAAACACTTTTGTATACAGTGTTGTTCTACCCTTCCATTTACGTCACCGTATTTAAAAAAATAGTTACCATATAGTCCTTTTTACTTGTCCCACTCTTGTTCGGTAATTGGCGTTAAGAGGAAAAGCTCATGGCGTAACAGTCCAGTTGTGGCTTTGTTCCGAACCAAGAAGTGTTAACATCCGGCCTCACCACTTCCGACTTGCTGTAATTAAAAGCTCACGTATTAAGTAACATATAGTTAACCCTATTCATCGCATTCATTCGGTAAAAGCTTTTTACCTTCTCTTAAAAATGCTAAATGCAAAAGTCCATAATATGTATGTATATTATAAATTCTACACAAATGCGGTTAAATTTCAGGATCTATTAGTTTGGTCATCGTTTTGTTTTATATTTAATTCATTTGGTCGTGGGATAGTGAATTATTTCATCCATTTGGGTGTATAATTTTGATTGATTTGATTAATATTAAACTGGAATTGTAAAGTAGTATTAATTTTTTCATAGAATTGCATTATTTTATTAACTTAGTTTAGATATTTTATTGTATTTTTTATGTTTTGCCCTTAATTCATTCACCAGAAAATACTGTTTTTTACTATAATAAAGTTTTTATTGGTTTTAGTATTTAATTTGATTAGACTTGATTTAATTGATTAGATTTCTTAATTTTGTAATTATTGGCTGTGATTTGATTATATTCTTTTAAACGTTCATAAATCAATAAAATCATTGTCTTAATGTACAGGAAACTCAGAATGGAATATGTTTGAAATAGTAGTTTTTACTAAGTGAAAACAATCTTCATGGTATACACCAGTATTTCTTTTAAGCAATTAGACCATAAACTAAATCTCAGTGTTTGAGTCGTCCTACGGTAGTGATGAAAAGTGTTGTTTGCATGCTAGTGTAGTGATTGTCCTGACAATGAGACGGGTACGTCTCGAAACCAAATTAAAATCTCGATGTTTATAAAAAAACATAAAATTTTGTTCAAATGTATGATCATAACGTTAACGCTTAAAATACCAATCAAAATCATAAAAAACATTTTGAAATTATTACATGTTGTTTACGGTCATCCCTGTTTATTTAGCCAGCCACCCAACTTGCAGTATAGTCGGCACAGCAGAGCGTGGCACTCGACCGCCTCAGACACGGCCATCTAACACCCAACCCTAACAACCGTAGTGGTTTGTAGCAAGTGTTTAATTAGAACACCACAGTCTACTCCCAACTCGAGTAGAACACTGGAATTACTTGTCGCGAAGCCTACCACCTAAGATAAAGATAACCAGTGTAACTACTCACATGGGTGTACTAACAACACATATGATATAATGAACACTATAATAATTACAGAACCCCAAAACACACTATTTCAATACCGATTTTCAAATTTTGAATAAGGGAAAACGGGCGGATAGTGGTCACTGCATAATACCAATTACCATGCTATACCGGTCACATTAAAAATTCATCATGTAAACCATTTCTACCTCATCTACCAATCCCTTTAACATTATGTAGTTTTATTTGCAATGAAACTCGTACAAAAATATTCTCATTTATGTACGAGTATTTATAAACATTTTTAAAGTGTTCAATATTTTAATAATATTAACAAATTGTTTGTATACCACTATTTTTATCATTCATCGTTCACTTTGTGTAATACCTCTTAAAAAGTGTACAAAATTTATGTTGTTTTACACAAAGTGAACGATGAATGATAAGGAGAGTATTATATTGCCATAGCACAATGTCAACAATGCTTTTCATATTCAATTTTTTTTTATAATATATCCTGTATTTTAATATTTTTACTGCATTATGTACTTAATTATTTGCATTTAAATAAGCTTTAGCCTCTATTTATGGTTATTAAAATTATATTAAAATGAATTATAAAGCCACTTTTTAAACAGGTATTTTTCTATATTTTATTTCTTCTTTATGGAAATAAAAAATAAACGTTATTTTTTTCACACAAACGCGTTATTTTAACTTTGGTTTGAAAAACTAGTACAAAAATATAGTTTTTTTGTTCCTTAATTTGCGAACATTCAAAATATATTAATTACACTCTAAATTTAAGCTTTCGATATGATTTAAAATTGTATCATCACAAAGACTAACAATATAATAAAACAAAACTTTATAGCTTTTTCAACTTTTATTTTATTTGACCAGTTGCCAGGTTTTATCGTAACCGTCATCATCAGACCAGTTTAATGATGTCGGTTACGACGAAACCTCGTCACTAGTCAAATAAAATGAATGTGAAAAAAAACTTTAGAGTTGTTTTAATATATAAAATGCAGTTACACCAATTAATGTGTGTAAAAACTTTAGTATAATAAAATACAAATAACGCCACAAATTGTCTTTTAGGGATCGAAATATATAAACTCTTGATGCATAAATTCAAGCCGTATCGAACTCTCCCTTAGTGTTTGCCCTTCCGTTAAATGTTCTCAATAAAGGCAAAAGCGCGGATTTGGACGGATTAATGCGTCTTGTAATTTTTTACCCTTTACGGCATTCCGTTTGCTAGCGCTAACTAGGGATTCTGTATCGTAACAACCCTTAATTTAATCCCGGGAATCCCCGATCTTTCGATATTCCGGGAATTTATTTGAATTCCCGGACTCTGAACAGCGAAACTCTCAAAGGGAAACTCAAAAATTAGATAATTATAAAAAAATATCAGTCTAGAATTTTAAAAAGTATGTTAACCTTTCCATGCGTACCGCCCCAACCGTGGGGCTATAAAATACAACCAACACCCTTCCGATTGATATATTTTTACTCTTGAGATTAAAAGAGTATTAAATATCGATTTTTATATATTATATGTCTAAATATGAATACGATGGAATTCCTAAAATACTTATGATCGTTTTTTTACACCTTGGGAATCTTTGATTCGACAGTCACTTTGTGAAAAGATCTATTAATTTTTAATTTACGTTTTTCTAGGTAAATACCACTTTTTCTCAAAATCTATTGCGACATGTGTTGTGATGCATTCCAAATCATTTTAAAACACCGTAATGCATTATAACGCGTGTTATAATAGATTTAAAGAAATAGTGATATTTACCAATAAAAACTCGAATAAAAATGTATATATAAGTATATACTACCACAAAGTGACTGCCGAATCAATTAAGAAATTATTGAAGCCAAAAAAGCAAAATATTAGGAAATCACTAACCAATTTTTTATTTATCTGCTTTTCGCTCTTATTTTAAATTAATATGTCATTTACGTATTACAATAAACTGTTGAATCTTTACTCTTATAAAACAGGTATTTGAAGTTTCAAGCAAGCGGAATGCTACCACATACTATTTTTTACCATAATTGTATAAAGCAAAACCCTAATACCTATTACATACTATTACCAAACGTATATGCATAAACATATATCTGTAAGGAGTAATGAGTAATGAATATGTAAATAATGAGTTTAATGGTTTTACTCACTAAATGTAAGCTTTTTTTCTGTGATTCTGACGATCATAGTATCCCATCTGAGTTATCTAACTGACAGATGAATCTGGTTGCCGCCTTCTTCCTGTAACCCTCCTCGCGTACGGCGGAGGATGGAGGACGAACTAATCTAACTTAGGGGAAGTTAATATATCGCCCCCCGTGACGCTACGGCTCTTAGCGAGAATTCGTAAGTGCATCACTTAAATCTGTCCATTTCAAACAACGTAAAGTGCCTTTTAATTGTGTTCATCGTGGGTTAAATAAAATTCACGCTATCTCGAGATTTTTCGTGTATTATTTCGAGAACATCATCTTAATAAAGAGGTTTATTTCTTAAGAGGCCAGAAAAATGCCAACACGAAAAAACACAGATGATGGAATCTCTTGTCTCATTAATTTTGGCATTGTTCTCTTTTTTACTGTGTTAAGAGATAAAAGTGTAAAAATCATGTACCATATATCGCTCACTCCTTTCAAGAACGTCATAAATCAAAAATCGTCAATTTTTAGTGGTGCATATTTTCGGAATGCCCAGAAAATGTACTGTATCCCAGCAAAAGCGGCATATTTTTAACTTAATATTTACCCGCTATAGGGCAGAAAGTGTTGTTTTTGTATTTTGAAGAAAAGGTATTGTTTAATTATTTTTTTAAATAAACTAAATATTTTTCAAATGGAGAAAAAACATTCAGGTTTTACCTAAAAAGATCTGTTGCATAGTAAAAAGTTCAATAAGTGCCTTTATATTTATTTTTAATACATTGCATTATATTGTTAAACTTTAAAAACGTTCTCCTGAAAAATCTAGTTTTTTGATTTATGACATTCTTGAAAGGAGTGAGCGACATGTACACGCTCAATTATACTCAGGGGGGATTTCAAATAAATATAAGTGATTATTTACTCTAATATTTATTCAATATTACCTTGGACTAATATCTGAAGCGGTAGGCTGATCACCTTTCCTTCATGTGTTAACGAGCAAGATAACACTGCGTTTATATTAAGCAGTGTACTGTGCACCATCGGGTGCGGATAAGGGTTAATTGTATGTATGTATGTATTTATTAACGCCTATCTTTTGCGGAATATTTAAAGTAATTGTTTTGTTTCTTTTAATTGTACATGCGTGTTAAATTGTGTAAATAATGTAATCTAACTAACTAAGCAATAGGTATTAAGAGGTAAGACTTGCGTGAAAAAAATAGTAAAAATTTTGATCGAATGACTTACGAAGGCATTTGAATTCTTAAAAATATTTTTGTTTCTATTTACTCTTTATATTATACTGTAAGTAGGTTAGTATTTTCACTTCATCGCATTGTAGAATACCCTCGTTTGTGACTTAAAAATAGGTTCTAACCTTACCTAACCTCAACACTTAATTACGCAGACATGCTTGTACACTACCGTTCTCAAGTCTTAGGTCACTTTAAAAGAAGAAAAAATAACACTCTTGCGTTTCTACCATCTCTTGTATTGTACGATTGATGCATAGCTGATTCGAGTGGAAGACTCAATTTTCTCACGATGTGCCACGGTCTTCTCATAGAGGTACATAGAGATATCAATGAACTCCATTGTTTCCATTCCGTTGTACTAAATCCGCTACTCCACTGCTTGAATGCAAAGTGGAGCGTAATCTTCTAACTGTCGAACGCTTGTTATGCTTGCCTTACTGCTAATAATATTCATATATTTTTTAAATATATTCAATATATACTACTACTACTACCATCACGCCGTTTCCCGCAGGGGTAAGCAGAGAGGATGAAATGCCACACTCGTCTGTCCTGACATACACTCCTCGCCTCCTTCACATCCATACATCTAGCCTTACATGCCCTCCGATTACGCAGACTTTTGACACCGCCAGATTTTAGGTTCTGATTGATCTGATCGTGCCAAGTCTTTTTCGGTCGTCCTCGTTCTGTTTTCCCTCTCACATTCGCCACATATATTTTCAATATGTAATTTATTAATATTATTTTATCTTACTTAGTGTATATTTTCACTAGAACCATATCACAAACGCCTTTTATTCCCCTGTCACACATCATTTCTGTACATTCAATTCAGTGAAATTTTTAAATAAGCTGTGAAGATTTTGTTGAAAAATCCCTGTGTTAATTAATTGAAGCATCATTTGAACTTAATAGTACCAACCTGGATGTCCTGAATTCATCAAGCCTATCGTGTATCAACTCTATCTCTAAATAAGTACTCACGTTCGGTACACAATGCAGGACGAAGTGTTCCGTACCAAGCAGTGGAACGGTATTATGCTTCAAATTCAGTACCAAATTAGGAGATGTGTATGAGGTCTTCAGCAGCAGTAAATACGGTTTCCTATAGCTGTCTATCGCGAGGCTATAGAACTAACATGGCTAAACGTTTACCTTAACAAGACAAATTATTTCATGCGAGTATTTCGGAAGTGATCTGGGAGAATATACGTGTACAAATGAACTTGCCGGGAGTTCATAATCAAAAGGAGGAATATCAGCTTTTGCATTGAAATGACTTTCGATTTTCTCTTTGCACAAATCTTCAATTATTATTTACTAAGGCGTCATAATCAATAGCCCGTAACTTTATTTTCTTACAATGTAATTTTATTGAATATTCTCAAAATTCTTTTTCGTTATGCGGGCTTTATGTTATAAAAACTCGTATAATATGATGTGTACAATATCTTTTTTTAAAGGAATAACCAGGAAAGTAAGGATAGGGAGGGTAAATGTGAAAAATACATCTCTAACACCCAGACCAATTGAAAATAAATCTTTCTTGAATTCATTTAGCAATTGGCTTGAATCGAACCCGTGACGCCAGTTCGCAGTCGAGCGTCTACACAACTACGCCACGGCGCCTGACTTCTAAAATAAACGAAAAAGTTTTTTTTAAATATTCAATGTTAACATACCCATTTCATGTAGCAATCATTATTTGAAAAAAAAACTACCTTTTTTTATTATTTATCTTTACTGTCAAAATTTTACAATATATGCGTTTTCTAATTCACTTTCTTTAGTTCAGAAAGCAAAACGCATGAAATTAAGAAGTCAATTTTAGTTAGCGGTAAGTTATTATATTAAAGTGAGGTTATTTTGCTATCCACGGTGAAGACTGGTCTTAATTTTCCGGTTGGCTGGTCATATGAAAAAAATAACAATACTCCTAGTAGCATCATGTGAATATTTTATTATTATGATTTTTATCTTAATTTAATACGTATGAATTCTAATACTCACAACATTTTAGGTTCATCCAAATATTTTTTTATAAATCTGTGTTTGTTCACATAAGAGTTTTATATATATATATATATATATATATATATATATATATATATATATATATATATATATATATATATATATATATATATATATATATATATATATATATATATATATATATATATATATATATATATATATATATATATATATTGACATCTTAAAAAAGATTAAGAAGAATATGGAATTCGGGTGAGGTAAAAAAATCTCTTAAGCCAGCCTATGACAGGTCGGAAGCCTTATAAATATCCAGATTTCCATATTATAATATCTTTATTGAGATATCCTAGAATTTATTTAAAAATATACTAAAGATGTCTCAAATAGAGACACGCCTTTTTATGAGTGAATTTTAATAGGGGTCACAATGACCTATCATCAGCTGGTTTAGGTGATTTATTCACTCTGTAATAGACAGTTACATACAGACATCTGTAATATAATATGTAGTTCTGATTTTCTTAGAAAAATACAGTAGAACCTCTCATAATGAGCATAATTCGTTCCAGTATCTTACTCGTTAAGCGAAATACTTTTTGTTTTGACTGGCGCGGAAGTCCCGGCTTACAAGTTAATATCGTGAAAAGGGGTCATCCCCTTTCTCTTTCACTCTTGCACGTTTTTAGGGGAGCAACTTTTTCACATTTTTTTTGCTCGTTTTGCGAACTGTTCTTAATGAGAGGTTCCACTGTAAATGTTTATCTGATTTATGAGGTCTCTGACACAGAGACTGTGATTTCTGAATTACAGTCTGTTCACAGTTTTTTTACATCTAGTTTTTTTTTTATTATTTATTTGGCAGTATAAATAATAAAAATAATAAAAATTTAAAAAACCAACTGGTAAACTGTGAATATTTAAAAAAACATATTTACACTGCCAAATAATAAATTAAAAATAAATAAATAAATAAAAAAACTAGAGGTAAAATAACTGTGAACAGACTGTATCTTATCAAAGTCAAGTCAACGTTCATATTTTCTAGTCTATTCTGGAGCCGTGTTATGCATTGATTTCAACATAATCGTAGCTTGCTCAGTTAGTATTTGATTTCGGTAATGATTTATCCTAATGCATCCACATCAGCCATCTTAATTGTATTATGAACTATGAACCGGTTACGCTTATGCATATTATTGCATATAATATAATAATCCGATATTAAATCTAATTCCTACTTAGATTACATTATTATGTTGTTAGCCAACTACTGATAATTGCGTATAAACCAATATCGTATCCATATTAATACAGGTCGGAATTATATACGGACTTGTGATATATTGTATTCTTAAGGTACATTCTATCGTATTGACAGTGTTATCTTGATCATAACTTACATGAAAACAAGTTAATCAATCCTGCGCTTAAGGAATTATTCTATCGTAATGTTCTATCTATGTTCTCAGGGGGAGAAAATAAATAAAAGTGATTTATTCACTGTAATATTTATTCAATATTACCGTGGTATTACATGCACAACTGAAAATTGACGATTTTTTATTAATGACATTCTTGAAAGGAGTGAGCGATATGTTAGTCTGACCCTGATACAGGTTATTTCAAATTTTGAACTTTTTATAATACTTTTTGTAATTACTTTTTATATACTAATTACCTATACAGAAGTGTTATACTGCTAATAAGGAATAATACAAACTACATATTATCCAATCACTTTTTTTCCTTTAATTCGCTTTGTACAACGAATTACGAATTACTTTCTTTGTTTGACTTTTTCTTTACTCGCTTTTACTGGTACCTGAAGTGGAAGGCTAATCACCTTTCCTTCATGTGTTAACGATCAAGATAATACTGCGTTTATATGACACAGTGCCCTATGCAACATTGGGGTGCAGATAAGGGTTTATTTTATGTTCTATCTATCATGCCGCTTCCCCGCAGGGGTAGGCAGAGAGAATAGAACGCCACACTAATCTGTCTTTGCAAAATACCTTCGCCACTTCCACATTCATGCATCTCCTCACACATACCCGCCGAAAATTCTGACTCCTGATCTTACCAATTTCAATAATTTTAAATACTTGATCTAGCCAGGATTTCCTTGGTCTTCCTCTGCTTCTATTACCAACAACATTCTCCAAATAAATTTATTTTACTATTCCATATTCACTCATTTGATTCACATGCCCGAACCATCATTACACAAATATGCCTCTCGTTATTTTATTGATAATTTGTATCTTAACCTTGTGTTATTTCCTTTTCTCACCATTCGGACATCTATCACACATTGTTTTGCCCCACATCCGTCTAAGATATCGTATTCAGTCTACTTTCATCCTTCCCTTGCCAACTCTATGCTTCTCTTCCACAAATAAGGGTTGTAACCATTAAATAAACTATATTCTATTTTGTATATTAAAAACATTGATAACTTTGTGGTATGGTAATATAAGACTCTCCTTATCATTCATCGTTCACTTTGTGGTATTAAAGTGGTATTACACAAAGTGAACGATGAATGATAAGGAGAGTTTTAAAGCAATAACTTTGTGATTTTCCATTTTGTAATTAAAATGTAACTTTGTTTTAAAACACTATATTTATTTTATTACAACTTTATTCTTTTATTTTAATGTCTACCGGTTTCGAAGCTAACCGCTTCTTGTTCTAGATTGATTAAAACTTTTTTTAATAGTATCACTATGATCCACAAAGTTAATGCTTTCAACATTCAAAATATATACAAAAATATATTTAGTGATCTTAAAACAGATTTATATTTGAATTATAGATAAGGAGAGTGTTAATCTTTTTCTGTGCCTTTTAATGTCTCCCAATAAATTCGAATCAAGCTATCGATTTATCTCGTTCCGGCCGCTAGCCTGGCTCTGACATCAATAATTTCCAGCTCTGAGTGTTATTCTAGTTATCAGTAGTGGCGAGTCACGCTCCATCAGACCCGAGTCCGGACCGACCCTTAGTATAAAGATTTGGTTAACACCCCCAGAACAGAGTAATTAACCGCTAATGACCGGTCTGAATATTTTGACGGGACTAATGGCCGGAACCCCTTCTCTTTCCTGATTTCCTGATATAACCCAATATATGAGAGAGGACTGTACCTCCTGCTAGGCTAATAAAAGCTAAAAATTCGTCATTTTTTGTATGTTTATTTTTTTTTCTTTATTTACGGCCGTACCTAATTTATACATTATAAATATAATAATGTAATAATTGTTTAAAAAACAATTATCTATTTTAGTACATTAAACAAGGATGAGAATATTAGAAAAGGAATTATACATCACCCTGAAGTATTGTAATTATTCTTGCTTTATAGTTAGCAATAAAGTATCCGTCATTTCTTTCATCTCAACATAGATGAAGAAGAATATTTGAGTCTGGACATTTGGGCTTGCGATCTGTCATAAGCTGGTTAATTATTTAACATTTTGAGTGTGTTCAAATACTTGTTCACAAATCTGGATTATCTCCAATTAGGAGTTATTTTTTACTTTTTTTGTAAATGCCTAGACTTCAAGTGCTTCTTCATCTATGTTGAGATGTCAAAAAAATAATGGTTACGTAATCACTTTACAAAAACAAAAAAAAACTATAGAATTTTCATCTCAACTTGAGACACCTATAATCGAAATAATAAAAAATTGTGTTGCCGTGCTGTGTAATAAAAATTGAACACATAAATATTCGGAAACAGAAATATTTTTTCCCGTATAAAATTTATAAATATGCATAAATTTCGAAATTTTATAGAATTCGAACAAGCGATTCATAACACAGATACGTTTATATTTTATATGAGTAGAAAAACATTTTTAGGTTATAATTACAAGTTCAACTGACTTAAAATGTTTTGAAGAAAGGAATTATTTATTATTTATAGAAAGTTGCTCTATTTCTCATTCTACTAGTATAAACCTACTTAAAATTAATTCTGATTTATTAAAATTGCTTTTCACTCGTGAACTCTCCATCTCAATGCTTCTTACTTTAGTACCAACTTCCTCAAACTTTAATATTAAGATTCAATATTATTCTGATAAAGATATAGTATTTATTTTATTTTTAATGAATGCTTTACATAGTAAATACCACTAAAAGTATCAGTACCGCGTGGCATATAAAACTATTTTGAGTGCAAAAATAAAATGGTTAAAAGAATAAATAAAATTGTGGTTTATCATCAGGGACATTATAAAACATCAGTTTTAAAAATTTACATTCAGAATTGACGTATTTACTTCACCCTGCGGAATGGGATAGCCTGGACGACAGAGCTCGAGATATATGGTAGCTAGTACAGTAGCTCATAAAAAGAAATCTTTACCTAACAAAAAATTAATAGTGGTATTTACTAAGTAAAACATTTATTAAAAATGGATAGATTTTACAACAAAGTAACTGCCGAATCAATTTACGAAAGTATTTTTTAGTTTGATTTGTAATACGAAACCATTCTCCGCAATCTGTTTTGCTGCAAATGGACTATCTGCACCACATCTACTGAACAATAAATTCGTTATCAAATTCTGCTCGTGCTTTTGACAGTCCAAATAATAGGGAAAAGTTTAAAAAGGAAAAGATACGTACGTAACACAATTTTTACATTTGCTTTCTTTGTATCGATTTCCTCTCTTGGTATCTCAACATCTCAATAACATATTTTTAGAAATGCACAGACAATAATATATGTAGATATATATGGCAAATATTATGGATGCCTTTGAATTAACGGGGCTTCAATTTGATCATTTTCATCGTCCATATTATCACTTTATTATATATAATATATCTTACTTTAACTATACTACCGATGATTTAAGCAGCGTTTTTTCGAACTTAAAAAAAGGAATAGCCACCAAGCCTTGTCTTTAAGTAGAATAGTAAGAATACGGAACGAAGATACATCACAAACACCCAGACCAATTGAAATAAAACATATTGCTATTGCTAGAAATCAAAACCGCCATGCCAGTTCTGAGGTTGAACAATCTTTCAAAATAGTCATTGAAAGATCAATCTTTAAGTGTCGAAAGTATCCAAAGTTTTTTTTGTATCGTTTTCCTGAAGTCTTTATCTTTATTTAATTTGATTAATATTTTTTTACTTCAGTTAATTTTCAGTGCTATGGATTTTTGCTAATTTTGTTGTCTATGAATTTGTTCATTAATCCGTATGCCATTTTCTCCTGCTCGTACTACTATAACTGAACATGTGTAGTGATTGTAGTGATAAATTCGCAGAGTAGCGAGTTACAGTGAGATCACACGCTTCATTGTTTTACTGAGCAATAAATAACAGTCTCCTGGGAAACTCTTTGTTAAGAGACTTTCAACAGTCTGCGTCCTAACGTGCTTATTTATAGAGCTTTAAACCTTAACACAATATATTATAAAACACCTTTTTAAAATATTTTCACTTTGTACAGATTATCTGATTTAAATTTATTCATGATGAAACTAAAGCCAAATTCTATTATCCTTTATTTACATATAACCCGATGTAAGTTAGCTCTGCATTCAGCGTCAGGAATGTACATCTATCATTAACTGAAACTACGCGACTTTGAAACGATTACGGCTGAGATGTGCACCGAGCTCGTTATCAATTAATTAATGCCTCACAATTATCACGGTGTTTTAGCTACGTTAATCCAACACAACACTTCCAAATAAATGGTTAAATTTTAAATATCTCAAAAAATAGTTGAATTATCTATCAGTGATTTTGCTACCCTAAAAATGATAGTATAACAGTATTTTATTAGTACAGGGATTTCATATTTTATACACTCACGTATATATTTAATTAAACATTAGTTTTGCCGCAATATCAGCGCCATCTATTGAACACATGCAATAATAAACATTGTCAATGGTGGACAGCGTATTTGTTAACAACTCCTATCACAAAGCATTTTAAATCTTTTCAAATTAGTTTTCAAGTTAGCTTCATAGATTTTTAATATTTTCATTGCTTTCAAGCATTGTGTAGATATAAATCAATTTTATATCTTTTCATTTCACCTGACTGAGACACATCAATGCGTTATCTGGCACGGCTAGTGTACAAATATCAAATTTGATTAGCATTATGCAACATTCACGACTAAGTTGTCTGAAATTGTATATGAGTAACATATTGACAACATTTTGAGTGTGCCCAAATACCTGTTCACAAAATCTGGACTATCTCCAATAACAGGAGCCACTTTCATATCACTTTTTGACATCTCATCAAAGATGAAGAAGAATATGGAAGTCTGGGCATTTACGGGGCTGACGACCAGGATTCGGACCTCACATACTAATAAAAGAGTTTCTGCTTAATAAAAAGCTTCTTTACATCTCACCAACAGATGTCTCTAGTGAAGTTCTAGTGATTCAAGAACAAGGTTTCTAAATTGGTTCATATATATAGAACTTCTAAGAATTTGAGTAGTGTGGTTGTCAATAATGGGTAGAATTGGTGAATGTTACACGTGTGTAAAGTGATCACTTAAACCAGCCTATGACGGTCGTCAGCCCCGTAAATGCCCAGACTTCCATATTCTTCTTCATCTTTGATGAGATGTCAAAAAGTAATAGTAACATATTGTATACATTAAGTGTTTCAAAATTTGCTTTGAATTTTTTTAATCAAACACTTGTATAATACCACTTTTGAGTTTTATTTCATTACATGTGACTAGTTTCGAAAACTACAGTTGTTTTCGTCAAAAAGTGATTGATAGAATTATGTTACTTCAGAATTTTCCGAATTAATTGTTATTTTATTTTTTTTTTTATTTTTTTTTTTTTTTTTTTAACTTCATGTACAGAAAATAAAAAGTACATTGGCGGGCTTATTGCTAAAAAGCAATATCTTCCAACCGACCAAAGACGGACTAGTGATATTGATCAAAACTTTTGATACCATATATAGCCGTTTGCAATCAGTGGGCAGATAGTACTTGAACATTAAAAAAAAAACATAAATTACAAATTGACATTTAAAAAAGAAACATAATGTTATCATGTTACCTTATATTTACTTCTATAAATTATGTACAACTTCTCATACAAGTATCTGTATAAAGTGCCTACATATAAGTTCTTAGCAAGGGAGCCTTCTATGGAGATTCTAAAGCCAATTGAAGATGGATTCATAGTGTAGGTGTGTTCACCTTCACCGTTGTGATACCTACTTTAGTTAATGAAAATTTCCGCTTGCGCGACTGTAACGTTTGCTCCTTGTATCGAATAATATGTTTGTTTTAATCAGATCTTGGTTTTCAGAAGTTCTAGCATTTATGCCGAAGTAAGCCTTTGTAGCGTGTACATCCCCTTGCAGGTTATTATTGAAACTCCCTCATGAGGGCTGCGAGCTTTGAAAGCTTAAAGACAAATACAAAAATCGATACCCTCTCTGCTTGGATACTTTGCGCTGTGGTGCTTCAAATGTTTGTCGATGCTACATTATAATATCCCGGTAAATGTTCCTCTTGTTCCTCTTTACTCGGAGCTTATCCTTCGATTAGAGAGGAGAGTAATTAAGCAAACAGCATCTCGGTTGACGCTTAGTTTGCACCGAAGCCGTGGGGCTCTAATATCGCCCGACAGATGTGATCCAAACCGGTGCGCATAAGATAGAAGAGGTTGGTTTCTGAGATTAAACTAATGCATTACATTTCCACTTCCGCAAACCCTTGTGGACAACAGCGAAATAGAGTAGGTACATACACTGTATGCTTCCCTGGGCGTAAAGTGAGAACATGGCAAATATAATGCATTCCAGTCATTTACCTCAGTTAACAATATTACATCATATCGGACGCTTGATTTCACCCTCCCGAAAAGATCTCTGTAAATCCCTGGGATGCTCAGACTTCCATTAAGATGTTTCATATCAAGTTGAGACACTTAAAAATAAACATCAGTTCACATTATTATTTCATTTCAATGATTTATAAATTGTATTTTTTTTACAATAAAAAAAAAACATGTTCAAAGATAACTTTTCTTTGGATACAAAGTAAGTTTGGCTGGTCAAATTTTTCTCATCTGGCTTGAGACCGTTAGGGTCACATAGCCACCAAATGTATTTTTATCTCCGCTTAGGAGTTATTTTTTACATTTTTGACATCTTGACATACATGAAGAAGTATATGGATCAACTTAATAGATAAAAAAAGAAGAAAAAGAAGATGTATCAAATCATGGGTAGAATTGGTGAATGTTACACGTGTGTAAAGTAATCACTTAACCCAGCCTATGACTGCCGTAGGCCCTGTAAATGTCCAGACTTCTATATTCTTATTCATCTATGTATATTGAGATATCAAAAAATGTAACGTTTTTCGTTTCTTTATAAAGCTTTAATTTATTTTTTTTTCAAATCAGTGTCTCGTTTATTTTTGCGGAGCGGATAAAAACATAACTGCCAGCTAGAACAACTTCACTTAACAACAAGAAATAGCTAACCTATCATTTCGTCCTTTTTTTGACGGCAAAAAAAATCTGGCAACGCACCAATTGTGGTTTTATTAAAAAGGACCACCTATTATAAATCAGAAGAAGAGAAAAACATAATCTGGAAAACGCTTTTCTTTTGGAAGTGCTGATTGAGCAAAAACAAGTCCGGGAAACCTTTAGTCCTTACCTATGAACCCCTTACCCTAAGTATCCACCCACTATTCCGAAAACAGCGGCGAAAGGTTGAGAACACTACGAATAAAGCACCTTTGAAAAAAGTTACAACTTTTATTGATTCTCCTCTCATACTCGTTTCTCTAAAGAATTTTTCTTAGTTTATACATTCGGCGAGGTTCGTTGAAAGCACAAAGGAAAGTAACGCGCAAATAATAGGTCTTGGAATTTCGGAAAAAATATTGATATCACTTTTGAAACAGTAAATTGAGTATCTTGATCAGCAGAATTGGCAATACTCTTTGTAGCTTTTTATTCAGATTTGTACTTGGGAATCCGCGCAATTGGCAATGTTGGTTACAATTTAGCCCTTGGTTTAAAAATAATAATAATAAATAAAGCCCTTATCCGCACCCCAATGGTGCATAGGGCACTGCTTCATATAAACGCAGTGTTAAATTGATCGTCTTCACATGAAGGAAAGGTGATCAGCCCTCCGCTTCAGATACCATTCCAGGTTAATATTGAATAAATATTACATTGAATAAATCACTAATGTTTATTTGACCCCCCTGGGAATCGAACCCGGGACCTCCAGAACGGTAGCCGAGCGTGCTGACCATTACACTACGGAGGCTGACAAGGTTTAAAAAACAACAGTAAAATTCTAGTTTTTAAAACCATGATTTACAATTTTATAAAACCACTTTTGAGTTTATTAATGTAAACATGGCTAGTTTCGAGAATTACACATGTTGTCATCAACAGGTGCTTTTGTTGCAAACTGTATTTTATTTGTTAGTATTTGTGTCTGTTGATTAGAATTTCTGTAGTTCTCGAAACCAGTCGTGTTCACGTTAGTCGACTCCAAAGTTGTCTTATTCAAGTTGTCATTTTTATATTTGATTGTCTCAACTTGCCATATTATAATGGGCAGAGTGGTAAATATTATACAAGTGATCCATTAAAGCCAGCCAAATACCAGGTCGCAAGCCCTGGGACGCTGTGCTCAGATTTCCATCTTCTTTTGTACAAAAAATAAAATAAAAATTTCAATAATATATGCTTTTTATTTCATTTTTTTAATATTAAATATGACAGTATATTTTTAAACAAATTTATTGTTTGACATTAAAATAAATTCAGCTAACTAAAAATATTACAGAATTGAATATTATGTGAGTGGAATAATTATAACAACTGGCGCAAACGCTTGCTCACTCTTTTTATTTGTTTCCGTTGCTAGAACGTTGTGTGTTAAATTCAGTCTCCCTTGCAGTCGTATGCAATGCAGTAATATTCGAGTACCTACGTGTTACTTTAATTTCGAGTAGTTAATATTTTAAGGCAAATTGAGATTTGTCCGCATTGGCGCTAGCAGCTGGAATACCTAAGTAAGACATTCCCGCCTTTTCAACACCGTACTCAGTACGTGATGCATTAAAGATAATATGTTCTATCCCCACGAGATCGAATTCGACCAAGTCCACGAAAATTTCTACAAATTCGTTTTCCGTTTTGCATCGATGAAATAAATTTAGAAAATATAATTAGTTCTTTTTGCCAATATTTTTAATGTGTTCACGTATCAAAATTTGATAATTCATTTGATCTTAGACGATTAAGTGTATTGAGATAAGTGTCACTTCAAATCTTTTGTTTTTTATCTTATATTGGTGCTGATTACGTTAGAGTGATAATTATCATTGGTAAAGAGTGTCATAAATATAACAACTGCCAATTTAGATATACTTTCAACGTACTCATACCATATTCAATAGCTTTTAAATTCTAATAAATGTCACAAAAAACGAATAATTCAAATCATTTGTTACTTATCTTATGTTGGTACCGATTACATTAGAGTAATCATTATCTTTACTAAAGCGTGTCATAAATATAACAACAGCCAATTTTAATCCATTTTGAACGTACTCGTACCATTTTCAATAGCTTCCTAACTCTTGTAAAATGTCAGAAATTAATGCAAATTTTACCAATCTTTTAATGTTTATCTTATATTGGTGCTCATTACGTAAGAGTTATCATTATCATTGGTAAAGCGTGTCCTATATATATGTAGAACAACAGCCAATTTTAATCCACTTTGATCGTACTCCTACCATTTTCAATAGCTTCCAAACTCTTGTCAGAAGTTAATACAAATTTTACATTTTTAAAATGTTTTTCTTAAATTGGTTGTGATAACGTTAGAGTGATCATTATCATTAGTAAAGCTTGTCATAAATATAACAACTGCTAATTTTAATCCACTTTGAACGAGCTCGTACCATTTTTAATAGCTTCAAATCTTTTAATGTTTATCTTATATTGGTGCTGATTACGCTAGAGTGATCAATATCATTGGTAAAGCGTGTCATAAATATAACAACTGCCAATTTTAATCCACTTTGAGCGTACACGTACCTCAGCAGTCGGCTAAGAGCTGTCGTGAATATTAATTTGAAACCAATTTAGTTGATTGATACGTCGTGTGGGCCAACATACTGTGCACTGTACAAATTACTCAAAGTGCTCTTCCCGTGGCTTGACTTCCTAATAACCATCACCTAATACTAATCCCACTAATGAAGTGGCCTCAATCAATGCGCAAATGGATATTATACATTTAATTATACAGAATGTACGAATACATACGCACCAGCATAATATTGCTTAAGGTAGAACTCATTATGAACTAAGCGGTGGGCCAGATCCACCTTACCATTTAAATTAAGTTTTATTTTATTTTATTTATTCAAGTATTTGCTTTAAATCGAATACTTATCAATAATCATACTTATTATAAATGTTTTAAAATTATTGAATGATAATAAATTTGTTAAGTGTCATAGCGCACCTAAAAGAGACCTTAGAAGGTGTAAGCATTGTAGTAATTCTCTCACTCCTTTCAAGAACGTCATAAATCAAAAATCGTCAATTTTCAGTTGGGCATGTTTTCGGAATGCCCAGAAAATGTATTATATCCCAGCAAAAGAGGCATATTTAAACTTAATATTTACCCGCTACAGGGCAGAAAAGGTTGTTCTTGCATTTTGATGAAAAGGTATTGTTTAATTATTTTTTTTTAATATAGTAAATATTTTTCAATTGGAGAAAAAACCTTCAAGTTTTACCTAAAAAGATCTGTTGCATAGTAAAAAGTTCAGTAAGTGGCTTCATAGTTATTTTTAATACATTGTATTATATTTTTTAACTTTAAAAACGTTCTCCTGAAAAATCAAGTTTTTTGATTTATGACGTTCTTGAAAGGAGTGAGCGAATTGTAAACTTTGCAAAAGTATACTCTCACTCACTTCTTCAGGTTTGGGACTGAAATATGTTTTCAGTGATGATAATTTTTCAGTTAATTGATAACTTTTTAACCTGAAAGGTGTCTTGAACTGCTAAATTGGATTTCATTAACTGATCAGTGTCGGGATTATACAAATCTTTAACGAAATCGATATGTAAAAGATCCAGGCACCGTGGCGTAGTTGGGGTAGACGCTCGACTGCGAAACTGGCGTTGCGGGTTCGATTCCCGCCAATTGCAAAATAAATTCAACAAAGACTTATTTTCAATTGGTCTTGGGGTTTGTGATGTATTTTTCACATTTACCTTCCCTATCCTTACTATCCTGCCTATAGACAAGGCTCTAATAGAGGCTTAGCGGATTATTTCTTTATTTCAAAAATTAAAAATAAAAGTTATAAATTATTAGATTAAAACCAATATTTTTAGCTTTTCCACTTTTTATTTGACCAGCGACCGGGTTTCGTCGTTACCGACATCACCAGTCTGACGATGTCGGTAACGACGAAACCCGGTCGCTGGTCAAATAAAAATAAAGTGGAAAAGCTAAAAGTATTGGTTTTAATATAATAATATATTAAAATGCAATTCCATCACGAAGTGTCAGTGGATAATATAAATCTAGTAATAAAAGTACCTAATAATTAATTTTTCTTAAGTTTCAACGGTGTAACTATAAATTCGCAAAAGAAAAGACCGCGTTAGTCTAAGACCTACTTATGGATTGTAAAATTTTGATTGAACTTAAAGGTAATGCCATTTCTCAAATAAACAATAGTAAAACAGATACTTCAATAGGGCATACAAAAGCGCGGGTTGCAATTCGTATTGATGGATGATATTCGGATTATCGATACCTTTTAAATTTGTATAATGCCTCGCCAAGAACAGATAAATGTATTTCTAAATCTGAAGCAAAAACAGCAATAAAAATGTAAATTTTAAAAAAATATTTAAACATAATAATATTGAATTATGGGCCACCGTTTTGTTTGAGTTTACCTTCAGACTAACGATATAATAATAACGGTAGTGGTAGATAAATATGGTTATTTTTACAAAATGAACGTATAATATTAATTAAATTAGTACATCATGTTCATAATTAATCCATTTATACACTTACAAAATTAGAAATTTTGTTACGCATTTTAGTTTTGTTTGTTCGTACCTACAAGGCGCCAAATAATTTCTCAAAATATTACAAACGATGTAGGAAGAAAAATATCGAATAATTTATTTATTTTTTGATCTTACATAAAGGTGACAAAATAACCTGCTTTTCAATATATCAAACGCGTTTTAAAGTAGTCACCAAAAAATACAAAAATGAACATTACGTGATTTAATAAATTATTGAAAACTCGTGTTTAGAGAAATCTCATTCACTCATTTAGGTACTGGATAATTAAGTATTACTCTCAGATACATTTTTTATTAATTTTTTATTTAAAAAAAAAATATTTGTGTTTTTATTATTTACATAAATATTTCAATTTCATACTATTTTTGTATTATTATTAAGCGGCTCATTAATAGAAATAGGTATCAAATTGTTGTAGAGTGGGTTCGAACCGAGAAACTCTGACTTAACCACGGAACCATAACCCGACACAATATTGCTACCATTGAGTATAGAAATATTTTTTCTATAATTTACGTATTTATTTACAAATGGCTATTTTGTAGTTGTGAACCGATTGTTTATAATACCCTCATATTCCAATGTTGGTATACATAGAAAATCTGAAATCGCCATCTTTTGAAAGCCTTTTTTCGTACTCCTTGGTTAGGTAAATCATTAAATATGTATTTTTAATTGTTCTAGATCTCAACTACATCGGAAAAAAATTACTGACAAGACAAAACTATTGGTAAGATATTTTTTTATATAAGTATATGTACTTTTTATTAGTTTTGGATGTCTCTCTTTCTCTAATAGACATCTTCAAATATTCCTTTTTATTTGTAATTATAACTTTTAACAATTTATATATAACCCGTTGATATGTACCGTTAAAATTAGAAAAATTGTGTTTTATTAAAATACTACAATTTTTATTTGATTATCGTTGCGCAGTGTCGTTGGTTATCCAAATTCAAATTTTGTGATCTCCAACCCTTTTATATTATATTTTATATTGATATATTACTATATATTGGAAAGAGTAAAAAGGTAATCAAGCAAGGAAATATAATTTATTACAACTTCTGCGATAATTTTTCTATGTTCGATATTTTTCGACTTCGCCAAAACAGGTAGGTAAAGAGTTTTGATATAGCGACTGGACCTATAATAAACATATATACTCAAAGTAGAGTAGCATAATTGAATTTTTAGGTGGTTGGAAGATATTGCTTTTTAGCAACAAGCCCGCCAATGTACTAATTTTTTTTCGTACATGATGTTTAAATAAATAAATAAATACCTTACATCATCAAAAAAGATAATTCATATTATTGATAAAAAATAAATTACCTTACCTCCTTAGGTTTTCGGGGTTATTATATTTAAACAACGTCCAGCGTTAATTAATTTATCCGCAAAAATGTAGAATCTGTAGGATTAAAGATATGTTTGTTTTATTAAATACACCAGCTCTCATTTGGAATTTTGATCCCGCATTCTGATAACCCTGTCCGGAATTAATGGCTAAACAAACGGGCGATAATTTAAAATCAGGAACGATCTCCCGCACAGAAAAATCCACCACTTCCACTCCACCCCGGTTTATTTTATCCCCGACGTTGGGAATGGATTTTTCGTTAGAGAAAATAGAATTTCGTTTTATCTGATTGAATTTATCGTTTTCTATTATAGGTGTGTTTGTTTTCGGCTCACGTCAATTAAACCGCTCGCTCTCAGTACTGGTTCATTTAGAGGGTTTGAAATGTTTTTTTGTCGTTCCAGTGCAGACATCTGTATCGATTACATGTCGAGTATTTTTTTTTCTACCATCAGTTGAGTTTGGTGACAACGGCGGATATCACTCAATTGAACAAAATATTAGATAATTGCTATTTCTATAAAAAACAAAAAAAAATAATCCATGTTGTTTTTTTCTCTAATTAGACCGGCATAGAACTATGCAATACGTTTGTAATACACAAACTTTTCCACTGTGTCAAATAATGTTTTGATGCATCCAGAAAAGCATTTATTTTATACCTATATTATTTATTGTTTCGGCATTCACTTAGTGGTAAGATATAATTAAATAATAAATAAAACACTTGTTTTTTTTATCATTTTAGTATTATATTGTCATAGTTATTATTTTCGGAAGCTACAGATGCTTCTACCTTCTTGTTTAAATATAAACTTAAGTGAAACATTTATCGTTATTCCCTTTTTTTAAAGAAGATAAAGTCTGAACATTCCAGGGCTTACGACCTGGCATTTGGCAAGTCAAGACACCTTTAAAATAGACATCTCGTAGGGTGAATTATCCAGTGTCCGATATAAAAATAATATTAATATTGTTAGTAAACTTATAGTTTGACTGACGGTGGTACCCTTGACTAGTGAATTACTAATAATTTTACTCTAATATGAAATTTTTAAAAATCATATAATTTTTAATTTATTATTAGATTAAAACCAATATTTTTAGCTTTTCCACTTTTTTATTTGACCAGCGACCGGGTTTCGTCGTTACCGACATCATCAGACTGGTGAGAGGCTTTACAAATTTGTATGTTATATATAAAAGAAGGCAGGAGTTGATAACCATGATTTGATATAATTTTATGAGAAATTAATTTAATTTTAGTGAATTTAAGTATTGTATGATATTTTAAATATTTTTTTATAAAGGTTTTTTGTATTGAAAGCACGATTTTATATAAAGTTAAAATAGATTTGTATTTTTTGTAAATGAATTTAAATTATGTAACGAGGTATCAGGAAATGCTGGTTGACGGCTCCTTCCACTAAGCTGTGGTTGTCCGGGGGGAGTCCGAAGTTCTCTGAAATGTAAATTTCCCGGCAGTCATTTCTTATCGACAAGACATTAAGGCATCTATTGTTTCTTTTCTAATGGGTAAAGTAAGGGAGAATGAATGTGTGTTACTTGATCATTTAATATGTCTTTATTATGACAATTTTTTAATCTATTTATTTCCAAAATTTCGAGCCTATCTAATTTTTTACCTTTACTACATTTGTGTAAGATTTTTACATTAAAATTTTTATCGAAATCATGATTTGACTCTATCAAGTGGTTTAACCACTTGATAGAGTCAAATCATGATTTCGACTTGATAGAGTCAAATCATGATTTCGATAAAAATTTTAATGTAAAAATCTTACACAAATGTAGTAAAGGTAAAAAATTAGATAGGCTCGAAATTTTGGAAATAAATAGATTAAAAAAATTGTCATAATAAAGACATATTAAATGATCAAGTAACACACATTCATTCTCCCTTACTTTACCCATTAGAAAAGAAACAATAGATGCCTTAATGTCTTGTCGATAAGAAATGACTGCCGGGAAATTTACATTTCAGAGAACTTCGGACTCCCCCCGGACAACCACAGCTTAGTGGAAGGAGCCGTCAACCAGCATTTCCTGATACCTCGTTACATAATTTAAATTCATTTACAAAAAATACAAATCTATTTTAACTTTATATAAAATCGTGCTTTCAATACAAAAAACCTTTATAAAAAAATATTTAAAATATCATACAATACTTAAATTCACTAAAATTAAATTAATTTCTCATAAAATTATATCAAATCATGGTTATCAACTCCTGCCTTCTTTTATATATAACATACAAATTTGTAAAGCCTCTCACCAGTCTGATGATGTCGGTAACGACGAAACCCGGTCGCTGGTCAAATAAAAAAGTGGAAAAGCTAAAAATATTGGTTTTAATCTAATAATAAATTAAAAATGCAATTCCATCACGAAGTGTCAGTGGATAATATAAATCTATCATATAATTTTTGTTGACCCAGGAATTGATATTTTTATAACCATAAATGTGTTCGTGCTAAAGCTTAAATGTGTAAAACAAAATGTGTATAATGAATAAAATATGAGAAAAAAATATTTAAAAACAATTACATTGTAAAAATTTACGTTTTTTCCCCGCGATTTGTGGTAACAAACTTTTCCATGATATTAATGAAAATCAACTAATTCACCCGTGAAATAAAAATATGGCGACCCAGCACGACTGCGGTCAATTTTTCAACATTAAATAATCACATCCATATTCCCCCGATAAATTGTAGTTTGTTTTTATTCTCGTAAATTATAAATCTTGAAATTTGAAATATTTTTTCCCGGCGCAAAGTGCCTATGGAAAGTGTTTGCATATGGGTAAAAATGTATTAATGTTGACTTAATGCGTTCAACCACGTTGGCTCTGGACTAATAGGTATAATTACGAGGGAGTTTTATATGCAAACCATATAACAACGAGAATTTCATTGTCGTGCCACACAAAATTACATATTATTATTAATGCTGTAAGTATTCGATTCTGACTTGCAATTTGCCTAAAATACAACTCTATTAAGAACACGAATTTAACCATATATGGTACATGTATGACATTTTTCATAAATTAAAAAAAATTGCGATCATAAAATTTTTACAGTCTATTATAACACGTGTTTCGATGCATTCAGTATCGTTACCAACCACCGTGTTTAGAATTGTGCTCTTAGGACGTTGAAGCATGAAGAAATGGTAGAAGCTGTGTATTATAATAAATAAAAATTAAATGATATTAACTATGCTAATAAAATGAGAATTATTTGCAAATTGGAGAACTGAAATGTGAATTATTAATATTTATACTTTAATTGGACAATTATTTCCAGATATATACTTTTTTTTACTCATTTCCTTTTATCAATACTTTTTCATATTCAATGTATAGAATATCCTTATGAAGTACTCTTGTAAAAAAAATATTAGGTAATAATTTACAAATTTAGTAGGTAACCTAGCACTGGTAAAAAAAACTGGAACAATAACTTTTGTTAGTTTAATCAACCGAGTTTTGTAGCTTTCAACATAATCTGTATGATGACATGGATAAGGACAAATCACGGTTTTTGGATAAATGAAATAAATGTGTACAAAGGTTATTAGTTGTTATATTATTATAATATAAACTGCAATTCCACTAAGTGACCATTGATTGTGATGCTTATTGAAAGCTGTCCCACCGCATGCCCAGATCTGATACAGAAGCATCTAGGCTTCCTGATAGATCTGCTCTTGCTAAGCAATTTTTTTTTAAACTAAGTCGCGAAATTTATTGGAAATGTGAAACAATATAAAATTGTATCCCGATTTTATTGTGAATTTACATTCAAAAGCTTTCAATATACCTGTCACTGCCAATCTAAATAAATACAAGATTGTGAAGCTTAGTCTAAATTTATTTATGCCCTTATGACGTTGAAGAATGAGGAGGGAATAGAAGCTGTTTTATGATGCTGAATGCATCAAATTACGTGTCACTATTACCAATATTAAGAAATATTTGTATTTACCGAGAACATTTTTAATAAAAATCTGTCTTGACTCAATTACTGAAATGATGAAGTTTGATATTTTCCATATATCGCTCACTCCTTTCAAGAACGTCATAAATCAAAAAACATGATTTTACATGAGAACGTTTTAAAAGTTTAAAAATATAACACAATGTATTTAAAATATATATATCAAGCCACTTATTGAACTTTTTACTGTGCAACTGATCTTTTTCGGTAAACCTGAAGGTTTTTTCTCCATTTTAAAAATATTTAGTATATTTAAAAAAATAATTGAACAATACCTTTTCTTCAAAATGCTTAAACAACACTTTCTGTAGTGGGTAAATATTAAGTTAAAAATATGCCTCTTTTGCTGGAATATCGTAAATTTTCTGGGCATTCCGAAAACATGCACAAGTGAAAATTTTCGTATTCTCAATATTATTAATATTTAAAGCATTTACTTTGTGGTTAGTCATTTTTACTTATTAATTTTTTTACAAAAATGTTAATAAAATTAGTACATAACCACTCACCTTACGTCTACCGGTTTCGAGTCGTACCCGTCTCTTCGTCTTTGATTGTCCTGACGAAGAGACGGGTACGTCTCGAAACCGGGAGATGTAAAAATCTCGGTGAGTGGTTATATACTAATTTTATTAACATTTTTGTAAAAAAATAAATACGTAAAAAAAAAAAATAAGTAAAATTTTCGATTTTTGATTTATGACGTTCTTGAAAGGAGTGAGCGATATATCACCTGACTATCCAACTGCAAATAGACGTATATCTCCATAGCCTTTTTTGCAATAAGTTCAACAATTCCGATTTCCATTTCACGAATTAATTCGAGTAATCAGGTTTCATCATGTCGGTTCTATAACATACAGGTAGTAACATATGAATACGTTTTTATCGTGTTTCGTAATTGCTCATTCATATGGAAGTAACAATTAATCTGTTATGTCAGGCAACTACTGCAATTTTAATTTTAATTTCAGCGGTTGTGAATGTTCATTTCGCACACATTTTCAGCGTGATTTTTGACGCTTTAATACTAAATCCGACGGACCGTGGTTTGATTCAACCACGGCGCGCAGCAATACGTAGTGGGCAAAGCAAATTTATTTGCCAAATCATTTTTAATTTTGCAACTCGCTTCCGTGCATTAAGCTCGCACCACATCGTCCCATAAAAAAACTGAAGTGAAACATTAATACAGTTTCTCTTTTCGTTTTAATTTATTCTAAATGTATATTGTAAATGTGGTATAAATATATTAAAAGCTTTGACTTTTTAGCACCACTTGTAATTCTTGTTTTTCGTTTGCATAAATTGCACCACCTCCGACGAAAAAAGCCATAAATCTTTATTTATAGCTTCATATTTTTGGAACCCTAACCATCTATCGTATCGCTCATTCTTTTTTATTGATGATTTACTCCTCAGTGAAGAAAACCTAGATTGTCTGAAGAAGAGTTTCTGCTTAGTAAACAAGCTTCTCTCATCTCACCATAGATGTCTCTAGCGAAATTCTAGTGAATTCAAGCACAATGTTTCTATGTTCCAAAAATGTGAGTAGTGTGGTTTTCAATCATGGGTAGAATTGGTGAATGTTACACGTGTGTTAAGTGATCACTAAAACCAGCCTTTGACGGTCGTCAGCCCCGTAAATGCCCAGACTTCCTTATTCTTCTTCATCTTTGATGAGATGTCAAAAAATAATTTTAATTATTTGTACATTCAGTCCTGTAATTTCAAACGGCTGTATAAGGTTCACACTTTAATCAGTATTACTAGTCTGTTTTTGGTTGATTGAAAGATATTGCTTCGTAGCAATAAGCTCAATTAGTTAATGAGCTGTTGCTGGTAAAGTGATCACTTAATACACGTACAACCACTTTATCCATGATTGAGAACCTCACTATTTATGGAACTTCTACATATTTCATTCATATCATGACGCTGTACATATGAGTTCCCAAGAGCCATCTTTGTTGGATTGAGAAAGCTTTTATTTAGCTGAGACCCTATTTGGATGTTTGCTATATCCAAACCCTGGATTATTTTCATATCCTGAAAAACGCTTAAAAACATTTTTTTTTAAATTTTATCCACCTTATTACTTGACATTTTATTTATTGTTTCGGCATTAACTTTGTGGTAAGACATGTTACAATGATCAAAGAAAACACTTGGTTTTTACCACTTGAGTTTTATTATAGACTACATGTTTCAGAAGTATATGTTATATGTTATTATACAGACCTGAATGATGGAAGTTTAACTTCTGAAACATGTAGTCTATAATAAAACTCAAGTGGTAAAAAACAAGTGTTTTCTTTAATCATTGTTACTTGACCAGTTATTTTTACAATTTGAGTCTAAATGTTTATTCTCAAATCTGGATTTTCTCCACATGAGAATTATTTTTACATTTTCGACATCTCAAAAAGTATTTGAACCCACTAAAAATATATGATTTACTTTTTCGTAGGTTCTCTAAACAGATGTAAAGCGTCCTTAGCAATGAAAAAAAACATGCATTTCGTATTATACGTGAATTACACCGGTTCACAGTCATTAGTATCGCAGGTTTATGCAAATTTCCTTTGTGCGGCCTCCGTTTTTATTTAATTAACGCTTAAGAATAGTGGTAATTAGTGGATATTCCGGACCAAAACAGCGCACTTTTCGAAAGCGCATCTACAAAACGCGCGCAGTTACCATCCTCATTTTTGTTTGATAACCTAACATTTTCATAATTGCATTTACATGGTTTGAAACGTGCTTTTTAATGACGACATGATATTTTTTTAGAGTAGAAACCGTGAGTTTTATGTTAAATATAACATTTTCTGTTTATTCTGGTAATGTGAAATAATATAAATATTCCATTTGTACCAGCGTGATATCGCTTTCATTACTGTTTTCTTCTTAAATGGCGGTTTCACGTGGAACTTAAATTGTTAGTTAGTTAGTTATTTTTTTAATATTAGCAATTATTTGGAAAATGATAATTACCATCTCAATTTCAACTTAAGATATGATTTGAAATTGATTATTACAAATTCGTAAAATATAATAAAATAAAAACATGATAGCTTTTTCCACTTTTATTTTATTTGTCCAGTTGCCGGGTCTCGTCGTAACCGACATCATCAGACCAGATTCATTATATTGGGATACAAAGCGATAGTTAGTAAATAAGTTAGACAGTTTTGTTTTTGTGATGTTGTTGTCAGTAAAATTCGTTCGTCAATAAAAAATCATAGATTGTTATAATCCATTTGGTCAAATAAGTCATTTTTCTAATACTCGCGAATATTAAATCACATTAATTTATTTTGCATTTTACAAAAAAAAAAACTTTCATTAGCTTTTCAGGAATAATGTGATACACAATTAAAACATGAATCATTCTAGAGTTTTTATTTAAATGAATTTCAAGCCGAAAAGCCCTCTTCGCCCCCCAAATTTCTTAAATTATGCAACAACAAATTAAAGGAAAAATAACGCCTCCATTTATTCTAACGTCTTTTGAGTTCTAATTTATCTGGCGAATTTGTCATTGTTTCCTATTGGAAATCGGTGACTTAATTAAATTCAACAATGAGCGAACTAGGCATTAATTAAAGCAAACCAAAAAGCTCGGTAAAACCATAAATCTTAAACAGCTTTCAAGCAGCGGGTACATCTAACATGGAATTAAAATGGAATAAACTTCTTATCGTTACTCCGTATCTCTCCTTTCCTGTACACCTATTCACGGTATCGCGTAAATTTAATCAAATTCCATTCAAACATTGTTAACTATCAAGAAACGAAGAAACTATAACAGGGTTAAGAAACATTAGAGAAGGTTATACATATACTAAACTCCAGAGCTTTCTTATTAATTTTCTAGAGCTGGGCTA
Organism: Brachycentrus maculatus; assembly: GCF_059751285.1. Lineage (NCBI taxonomy): Eukaryota > Metazoa > Arthropoda > Insecta > Trichoptera > Brachycentridae > Brachycentrus > Brachycentrus maculatus. The sequence continues at coordinate 121,531 of NW_028280958.1, read as the reverse complement.
CCATTACTGTTTTCTATCGATTCTTTTTTTCCCACAGAAATAGTACAATATATGTATATTTATATATCCAGAAAAACATGTAATAATTTCTGCTTTTAACCGCTGTCCGCAGCCAATGCCATATACAAGTATGGCACTACATCGATCGGATACAACGTTAATTTAATCTATAATTTAAATGGTAATCTGATCAATCCTTTGCCTAAAACAATAGTCTAAGGTAGGTACTTTTTAATCAAAACAATGAATAATTTCTTTTTGACCCCCTTGTAAATTGAACTCGTTACATGCTCTACGGTAGCCAAACCCTTGAATCACTACACTGTTGATTTAAAAAAGCAACCTTTTTAACCATACGAGTAAATCAGGGTACCTATTATCTGTATTTTGGGTAAATTAATATCGCCAAACAATCGATACTACTCTCATTCAAAACTTTAAAGAAATAAAGGAGGTAGATATAAAGAATTAAACTGTCTTTATTAAGTCTTCATCTAGTGTGATGAAATTATTTGTCTCAATGCCAAGAGCTACCATCGCAAAACTTGCAACCTGTGTTACAATACTGTTTTGTGCGTTTTTTTTATCTGTTGACGTTTCTCTTATAACTCTGTTGAACTTTTACGTACTCCGGTTTTAATATAATTGGTACCAACTTTGTACCAACATGTCACCAAAATTTATTTAATCTTAAAAAAACATGTGATTCTGTACGTGAATTTAATTACTACACGTTCGCTTGTTCACGTAGTAACATCTTCGCTAAGGATATACTTACGCTAAGATGTATAAAAGCTTTTACCCAAACTAATAAAACAGATTTTCATTTGGTGTAACATGTAAATGTTTATAACATCCGAATAGCTCGTGAAACCCGAACTGGAGGGAAATGCTGAAAGGTTAAGGTAACCGAAATATTCGCATTTACAACATACTTGGATAAGGATTCTTGTTAAATGAAATATCTTATTTGGCATCCTTATCTGACCCTCAGATATTGGACATGTTTTTGGAGCGTGGAAACGGTTGACCGCCGGTTAGTTATTTGTTGTTTTCGCTCTATATATTTCGTACTTTTGATAATTTATAATTTTTTTATATCTCTTTCTAGAGATAAAAAGATTGATAAGGGTAAAGAAAGGAAAGCGAATGCTGGAAACAGAGCGAATGATGCATTGTAATCGGTTATAGCAAATAAAAACCTATCAGTCAATGCTATACTGGCAGTATACAAGGATTTCTTGCTTCCAACCCTAATGTATGGAAGCTAAACATGGTGTTGGCAAAAGAAGGATGAATGTAGATAGAATGCAGTCGAAATGCGATCCCTCAGATAGTACTACTACTGCTTCTACTACTACTACCATCACGTCGTTTCACCGCAGGGGTAAGCAGAGAATGGAACGCCACACTATTCTGTCCTGACATACACTCCTCCACTCCTTCACATCTAGTCATACATGCCCCCCGATTACGCAGACTTTTGACACCACCAGGTTTTAGGTTCTGATTAATCGGAGCGTACCAAGTTTTTTCGGCCATCTTAGTTCTATTCTTCCGCTCACATTTATATATTTCCCGCCGCATATATTTTCTTAGTTATTCTCTCGTTATGCATTTGCGCCACATATCCATACCACCTTAAAGAACATTTCCTAACCTTTTCAATTATCCTTGGTCAACCTTGCATTAATTTCTTATATCTTCGTTTTTAATGATTTCATGCAATGACTTTCCAAACATTCGTCTGAGGTAGGATAGTATTTTCCTCAAAATACAGTATTATGATGTTAACTTTACTGAATGAGTCACATATACTACCTAAATACAAAAATAAGATAATAATATTTATACGCAATTATACGATAGGTATCGTATTCAAGATATTGTGTCGTGCATATATGACTATATGTATGTGAATAGGAGAACATTTAAGACCATAATACTATTATTTATTATGGTTCTTAAGACCCGACCCTCGATAAATTATCTTAACTTCTCCACGTATTGGTTTCATCCTGTTTAACATTGTATTGTTTTATTAGGGGATAGTGCATGAATGAATGTATTGTACAAAGTGTTAGGGTTGATACCCCTAGCTCAAGAATAGCGCTGACACTGAGTAATGTCGCCCTTGGTCCATTGGCGGCTAGTACTATATCGCCCTACCACTGTCGAAAAGCGTTAAGTCATGAATTGAGAATTTGAGTGGTTGAATTTCAAAACGTAAATAATTACATTTTACCTAACCTTACCTAGTTTAACCACTTTTTTAATGTTAAAAGCATTGTTAATTTTGTGATTTGGTAATGTAACACTCTCCTAATCATTCATCATTCACAACGTAAACGATGAATGATAAGGATAGTATTATTAGTTGTTTCTTTTTTCTCTCTTTCAAAAATTTGTTTTTGTACAAATGTGAGACCGTAATAATTTTATTTTAGTGACCTGATTATTTTATTTTAGTGACCTGATGATGAATGATTATTCCGAAACCGGTAGTCACGACTTTGATGCATTCCGCTTAATCCATTTTAATTACCGTATTTCACACTAGATTTTACGAAAAAGTGGTATTTATCAAGTAAAACTTAAATTAAAAATAGATAGATGTTACCAGTAATGAAATAATCGTCGGGAATGTATGAGGAGATGCGTGAATGTGGAAAAGGCGAAGAATGTTTTGCAAATACAGGGTTGTGTGGCGTTCTATTCTCTCTGTCTACCCCTGCAAGGAAGTGGCGTGATGGTTAGTTAGTAAGTTAGATATTACCACAATTGTAAGTGACGAATTAATTAATGAAATTTCGATGTCTGGCAACATTTTTTTGACTTCACGTCTTTGGCTAGTAAAAGGACAAAATCTAGCACGTGCGTCGCCCGAACCAAATCTCCAAATTCATCTTTGCACGACTTACATTTATATTTCTTACTTAACAATTTGATCCTTCGCCATTTCCATCGCTTCTGTCTTTATTTGTAGAAAAGTTAAGACTACGGAAATTTATATAAATCTAGATAGCTTTTCGTTAAGGTTTTATTTTTTTGGCACTGTGTACTCGTTTTCTGAGATATTTTATCTATATATTGTGTAACGAGTTCAACAAATAAAAATAAATATACCTACGTTAAAAAATTGTCGCCGTAAAGATTAAATGTGTCGCCTTTTTGTCGAGAAACAGTGTTATAAATATTATTAAATTTAAAAATATATTTTTAATTTAATCAATTGTAAAAATTAAATGCGGATGATATTCCCATATTTTATAATTTTCAAATGATTATTGCAAATTCAGGTTGCATCCATTTTATTCACAGTTATGATGTTACCTTTTTAATACAAAATACAACCCTTAGAGCTTTACACAAATTTACCAAAAGGGGAAAGCTTTCCTTCAGTTGTACATGAAAAAATGTTTATAAATTGACTCGAACAATAAATAAAATGCTTATAATAATTTGAAAGCTTTTTACTTTATCGAGAAATCAAAATAAAATATCCTTTAAAAGAATATTATTTATTGCTTCGGCATTAACTTTGTGGAATGGCATGTTTATTATTTATTATTTTCAAAAGAATTGTGATTTTCATATGTGATTATTTACAGCTCATCACAAAATTATTATTAGGTGTCACAAAAATAACCAAATTCCCTCGACTCATAAACCATGTTTTGAAAAATATTAATTTAAATAAAATCACAATTTTGCCCAAGGCTCAACAACAGGAGCTTTGGAACAAGTCAGCTCCGCACCATAAATTTGTTCGTGAAAATTGTCCCTCTGCTATTATTTGCAATTGCATACTTAGCATTCTAACATAATAATTTATTTAAAATATAATAAAATCACTTTATAACGAAAACAATGCTTCGTGAACTTTACGACAGTCATTCGTTATAATTGCTTGTAAAAGTAGAAGTTAATGTGACGCAAAGTGAATATTCAGCGCGATATAAATAATGCCTATCATTCAATGTAATTCACCTTTCAGGTTAGCTTTAGTTATTTACTCAAATAATATTTTTTATATTGTTTTTTATTTATTATTATTAAAAAGCATTTTATTAAACATTTATTTCCAATTTCTCTTTGAATTGTAAAAGAAGACTAAAAATTAATACGATTCCCATCACTTAAATGTTGCCAGATAGAGATAGGTTTACAGCGGCATCGAATATATGGCAATTTAAAGACTGGCCTTTTTTATATTAATCTCGCATAAGATAAGTACTTCGAATATAAGACGCACCTGAATTTTGAAGGCAATTCATGAAGAAAAAAGTGTGTCCTATAAGTCCGTAAATTACGGTAAAATAAAAATCAAAATTCGTTTTGAAAAAATATATTTGCTTTTTTATCCTGATTTATTTACATGTCATCAAAATTGAAGAAGATTTATATGGTAAAGTATATCCTTAAACTGACACATTATATCACATGTGAGTTCTTGGTACCATCCATGGTTGAGTTGAATAAGCATTTAATTTATCAGAGACCCTTTTGAAATATACATATTTAAGATTCTTACCGAATTATATTACATATTAGGAGACGCCTGAAAACATTATTTTACTAGTTGTTTTATTTTCAGACCAATTAACTGATTCCTGTTTTTTTTAAGACATTTTTTTTCAATTACCTTCTTTGGAGTTTCGTGAATTCTTCATTTTTACTCTTTGACGTAGCTTCTCCTTGTTTATTTCCTCTCTCGAGCACTTTTTAAATTGACTCTTTTAATGGAGGATATTCCATCATCATTATTTTACAGATGGCCGGAATAAATAATAATTCTACATCTTTTTGGGGGAACCGTTCCGTTTAATTGCCAACATCCTGGGGGTAATAATTTTCAGCAGTAAGTCTCGGTAGCCATGGAAACCAACCCTTTCTTGGCTGCGCGAATTGAAAGTCTTGTGATGTCCCTATTTATTTTCTTATTCAAACGGTAGTCCTTTTATTATAATTAAAGTGAAATGTCCGCCCCCAAATGTTTTGTTGCAATTTTTCTCCCCCAAGTTCAGAGCGGGAGTGTAATGTAAACGGATACCGTCTCGTTAATATTACTTAGTCAACATGTTTACAATAGATGTTCTTAAATTGTTTCCGCTGTGTTGCCCTATATTTTCCTCTAAAATACTTTTAAACTCGTTTATTTTCATTATTTTTCCTTCTTTTTTGAAATTAACTAATGCGTTTTGAACATATTATTGGAAAAACTATGGGTGTATCATTAGGTTTTCATATTTTATCTCATTTAACGCGAGTTTTTGGCGCATTTAGCGTAAATTCTTGAATAATCGATAGTGTATCATTCTTGTGAAATTGTTTTTATTAATAATATTTTTAGACACACTTAATAACCCTTATAAAAATTGCTGCATAATTTGTATCCGATTCATCAACTTCAAGATTTTCTATTTGTGTAATTTATACAATAACTTTAATTCAAACTATTCAAATCGTCTTATGATCAAGTTATAATAAGATATGTAATGATTTTTAAAAAAGTAATTAAAAAATTTTATAAAAGTAAAACTCAAATTTATTGTTTTTCTTTAAATTGGTAGTATTTTTTCAACCGGTTTTAGAGTACCTATCCATCCCTGAAGAGGATAAGCCATTTGTCTAAATCGGTTGGACAAATAGTGCACAGGGTATCATATATGAATAGTGCTTAATTGATCATTAGATGCATGAAAGAGGCTACGCCTCAGGTACCAGTCTAGAGTATTTTAAAATAAATTTTTGACTTAAAAATGAGTGATTACTATAATACTGTTATTTATTTCAACCTCCGGGGAATCGAACCCGGTACCTCCAGCCCTTGTCTTCATGCAATATACAATCATGGAAACACTCGTCAATACAGTGCTTTTTACACTAATAGAGGCATATAAAATTTGGAAGAAGAATGATATGGTGTATTTTTAACAAGCTTAAATTTTTACGAAGTACGTTATTATGATATTGATTTCATTGCTCTAAAATGAATCTCGTGTTCAACGGCACTCATTGATTGATTTTGTACATTCCATTCACACGAATATGTAGATATACGTCATTCTCATTACTCATTAATTTAGTACTGAACATGTTTCGTAGCTTAAAAATGAATCCGTATTTCTCACAAGCGATGTAGAATTCACCCTACGTAATTCGAACGAGTATTTAAAGTAGAAACTTTAGTCGCTGTTTTTTTTCAAAGCATTCAAAAGCTTTGGTGTGTTTGATTTTTCCCGGTGCTAATATTCTTATACGTTAATTTTATTTCTTATAATGTATAATATTCAGTTGAATATGTTTATCTGATAATAAAAATAAGTAATTCAAATTTAGTTACGTTATTCCTCGTGTAAATTTAAGTAAGTGTACAAATTGAGTGGTATTTTAGAGAAAGTAACGAATGAAAATTGAGTTTATAAAATAAGTTTCAAACCGTGGTTATTACAATGTGTGCTTTAAAGTCTGTAAATAAGAAATTTTTAGATGGATTTAACGAAAGGGGTTGGCTTCATCAATATCTACTTGCTTGTAATGTAAAATTTACTTAATAAATATCACTTTTTCGTAAAATCTATTCTGACATGTGTTCTGATGCACTCAATATCATTTATTGGCAACGTTATTTTAGACAAATGTTATATTTAACTTTATAAGGTTATATATTTTTCCGCATCCATAGTGTAAAGGTCCGTACGCTCGGCTACAGTACTGGAGGTCCCGGGTTTGATTCCCAGAGAGACATCAAATAAATATAAATGAATTTTTCACTCTAATATTTATTCAGTATTACCTTGGTCTGGTAACTGAAACGAAGGAATGATCACCTTTCTTTAGTGTGTTTACAATCAAGGTAACTGCGTTTATATGATATCCTATGCACCATTGGGTGCAAATAAGGGACTGAAGAATATGAAGCTATGTTTTTAATTCAATTTTGAGTTAGCTTCACAAACGGTGTTTAATAATGATGCTCAATACATCGAACCAAGTCTTACAATACATTTTTAAGAGAAAGTGGTTTACCAAGTAAAATTAAAAAAAAGGGAGTAGTTGAAATCACCATCCTTTCAGGACAATAGTTCATGACCCAAAGCTAAAATAAATTAAATCCGTTTAAAAAGTTCTCAGATTTAAAATGATAATTTAATATATAGTTTGTTTTAAGTGACCCTGTCTTGTTATAAAGTTCAAGTACGCTGTTGCATCCTGTGGGTAATTTATACTAGTATTTGTGTAAATCCGCATAATGTTTCCTATCTGAAATCATTACCCAGCGTGATGGAATAATTCATCCCCTATTGTTATTCACAACGCTAATCCCCCAGTTGAGTCTCAGTAAACAAGCTACGTACCCGTGTATCTGGTGTAATGTGTATACTGTACGTCAGGGAAGGTGCACCTATGGCACACGAGACGATTTTTACATGGCACGCGATTGAAGAGAAAAAAATGATTTTTCAAAAAAAAATGACTCACAGATGAAAGTAAAAGCTACCAGCTATGAACCCGAAATAAATAAATTTAAAAAAATGCCATCTAGAATCCAACAGCAAAAATCTCAATAATAATGATTTTTTAACGATTCAACATTTTATTTATAAATTTGGCGTTTAATTTTTAGAAGTCCATTTTAATTTATGTATTAAATAACTGATGTTTTGAGTCTACTAAGTAGTATTTGATTGTTAAAAAGACACATAAAAATCAATTTTGTGACAATTGTTTTGCTTGGTTATGGCATTTTTAAACCCCCGTTTGAAAATGCCATAACCAGGGAATTAAGTAAAAAAAATCTTTTATTTTGCCATTCATAAGTTTTTTATTATTTTTTTCGTCGTATTAACGCTTTATTTAAAATAAAAATCTGAAGTAACACAAACTTATGATGCATTTTTATTTCCATGGCATGTGGCACGCTACATATTATTATATTGAAAAAAATGGCTTTCAGGCTCAAAAAGGTTCGCCATCCCTGCTGTACGTATAGCCTGCATCTACCCCTTGTAGTCGTAACTTGGAACTAGCTCAGCATTGCATGTTATTATGGATTAATATCGAGATTGCTTACTTACTACCCCGAGGCATGAGATGGGTACGATATATTTCTTAATGCGAGGTCCTTGACAACTATCGTTGGGATCTTATTTGTTTATATCGATTTCAGGTAAAAACGATTAAAAGTCACTTGGAAACGACTCATCTTTCTGAATAAGTGTATTGACTGAATGAAAATAATTCCATTATTTATTTATTCAGCATTAACTTAGTGGAATAACGTCTTGATTATTGTTTAAAAATTAAACATTTGTGTAGTACCACTAAGTGAGCTTTATTTCATTACACACGACTAGTTACATTATAAACTAGTCGTCCGTTATGAAAAAATACTTATTAAGTGGTATTTTACAAGTTTTTTTTTTTTTAATAATTGTAACTGTAAAAAAATATCTTTTATCGTATTTCCATTACTTTTAACCATTTATAACTTTCTCGAATTTTTTTTTTGATATCCATAGTAAAAGGACTTTTTATAAGTTTAATTTTTCATCGTTGCTACAATTAAACGATTTAATTGTGATTGAATAGATAGGTGCCGTGGATTAATTGTGTATCTAATTGACTTCGAATCTGGCGTCGCGGGTTCGATTCCTGCCAAATGCAAGTGAATTAAAAAAAAACACTTATTTTCAATTGGTCTAGGTGTTTGTGATGATTTTTGACACCTAAATTCTCTATCCTTAATTTTCTAACAGCAGACAAGCGTTTAAGCATATTTTTTTTCATTATAAAGAAAACACTTGCTTTGGGGATATTTTTATTCTAAAGTTTATTTTGAGAGTCCAAAAAAAAACGGATGTCGCGAATTCAACACCACTCGGTAGATTCACGCGTTCTCCTTTATCTAAATACATTATTGAAGATTTTAATAGATTTTTTGTTTCATTTAGGATTGTAGTCTTTAACGCACCAACTTTAAGTATGAAGATCATTACTATGCAGAAATATTTTCTAAGAATGTATGACAACAATGATATCGTAATTTTTCTTTATGCGTGTACCATTACTCGTATCATTAATGTAATATATGTACTTTTGCTCGCAATTTCTTTTTTATGGAAGTATCTGTATCTCGACACGACAATGGTCTGAAAATTTCTGTCACATGTATTTTCCTTCTTTTTTAATACGTTATTATGCCCGTCGTTTTTATATGAAGGCTTATAGAGCGGTGTATAATCTGCAGAAAATTCACAATGCAAAAAACGTTATGTATTATAAACCAACTCGTTATGTTGATATTCCCTCGCTACGTCTGCGTGTCACCCGTGGCACGTGAATAAACTTGATTGCATTTTCATCGTAAAATAAATCCATCTTTGACATCTTCGCCTGAATATTGGTTTCTGCATATCTACTTATAACCCAATGGATTGTTTCTTAGTATGACAGTAAAATATATTTTCGTCATCTGCAAATTTGAAAACATTCGTCTTAATGTAAGAGGTACACATACTTTTATCTAAAGTAAGAGGGGAGAAAGAATAGCTAATTCAGTTTTTCTATCTCTGCTGTTTGGAACAAAATTGGTCATTAAACGTAGTGTTTTCCAACACACATTTTTTTAAAGATAGACTTTACATAATGCTTTTGTTTTAAGATAGATTTTAAGATAGATTTTATTCATTTATTTTGTTCTGGATTTCTGTTGTTGAATTCAGTTTCATTGCATTGAATTTGAGTATGTACGTGATTCCACCTAATACTAATACGAAATAAATGTTTATGTACATGTTTATGTTTATATACATAAAAATGGGATACAAAAATAATACAAAGTGAGAAACATTTTTCTGTACCATACATGAAAAATAAGATACACAAAAATTACTAAATAAAAAAAAAAGTTTATATACTGTACATAAAAATGGGATACACTGAAATTACCAAATGAAAATAATGTTTATGTACTATACCTCCATGAAAAATGGAATACACAAAAAATACTAAATGAAAAAAATGTTTCTGTACAATACATGAAAAATGGGATGCACAAAAAATACTACGTGAAAAAAGTGTTTATGCACTCTACGTGAAAAATGGTATACACAAAAATACTAATTGAAAACAATGTTTCTGTACTATACATGAAAAATGGGATACACGAAATCTAATCAATAGTTTTTTGTTAGAAGTAATATAATAGTAAAGTAGATAGTAGTATTTTTGTTAGAAGTAAGTTTTGGTAATAATACGTTTTCATTCAGGCTCCATGTATCGGTTACGACTTGGCTTATCTTATTCCAGTTCACTGTGTGAAAATGCGAATTTATATCTCCTCTGCATGCTACACCGAGTAGCGGAAAATTAAGGTGCCAAGCGTTTGTGCTGCGAGATTTTATTGTTGCATATTATTCAGCGTGCCTACACGTGACGCCAACCATTCTTATTAAATATCATCCCCGCCTTTCACTGCACGGCGCTTTTCCCCGTCAAATTATTTGTTTTCGTTTTATAACGTCTTTTTGTGACACTTACTCGGCTTCCACAGTGATGACATAATGCATGTGTATATAATATTTACATTTTGAGTGTGTCCAAATACTTGGTCACAAATCTGGATTATCTCAAATTACGAGTTATTTTTTATTTTTTTATTTATTGATTGAACTGTGTTTGATTTAAAATTAATACATAAAAAGAATATGGAAGTCTGGGCATTTACAAAACTCATAACATTCATAGGCTGGTTTAAGTAATCACTTTATTCACGTGTAATATTCACCGCATGATTGACAACCACACTAAATTTCTTGAAACTTCTAGATATATTAATCAAACTCGAAACAAATTCTGCGAGAGTTCACAATAGACATCTGTGGTGGGATAAGGAAAGCTTTTATGAAGCAGAAACCCTTTCATTTTAGTTATAAGTTTAAATAAAAAATTGTGTTTTCTAGCGTTTATAAAGTATGTGAATATAATCCAGGATTCGGACCTCACATACAAATTAAAGATTTTCGGCTAAGTAAAAAGCTTTCCTCATCCCAACCCGAGGAAAACTTGGCATGATAAAGCATTTCAAACACATTTCCAAAATCGGTGGGTCTGAATAACAAGATGTATGTATGAATGTAGATGGAGAAAATAATGTTCGCTAAGACTATAGTGGTATGGCATTCTCCAGTGGCCGTAAGCGCTATAAATACCAAGACTTCCATTTTCTTCTTCATCTATGTTGAAACATCGATATCAACTAATTATTCCTAACGAAAAAAACTAACTAACCATCTTGCCGCTTCCTCGCAGAGATAGAACGCCACACCAATCTTACAAATTGTACAAAATCTTCACCTCTTCCACATTCATACACGCCGATTAATCCAACTCCTGACCTGACCACCTTTACGTATTTGAAGTACTTGATGACGCCAAGTTTTCCGTTGTCTTTCTCTGCTTCTATTTCCAACCAAATTCGCCTCATAAATTTGTAACTATCCTTTCTTCACTCATTCGATTCACATGCCCAAACCACCTCAACCTAACACTATCTTAATACCTTTCCTTTTCAATTTTTAATTTTTAAAAATATATCTTTTTCCTTATTTAAATAATTCGGAATTCGTCCGCCTCCGTAGTGTAATGGTCAGCACACTCGGCTACAGTTCTGGAGGTCCTGGGTTCGATTCCCAAGGGGGGTAAAATAAATACAAGTGATTTTTTCACTCTCATATTTATTCAATATTACCCTGGACTGGTACCTGAAGCGGAGGGCTGATCACCTTTCCTTCATGTGTAAACGATTAGGATAACACTGCGTTTATATGACGCAGTGCCCTATGCACCATAGGGGTGCGGATAAGGGTTTTATTATTATTATTATCAAATAATTCGGAATTCAAGAACTTGAATTTTTCAACGTCAAGTTTTCACTACCGCAAATTACGTGTTTTTGTTACAACACGGTCGCGTTGAAATCTGCGTGGATTTCTACATAATGAATCATTGTCTACTCGTTAGTATGCTCGACATTGTCCATTGTTTTTCAATAATGGAAACCAAATTCTTTTCCCAGGAGCAAATGGCTGACAAATTGAAATTCAAAAAAATATAATGGACCGGCCTCGACCTTTTTAGTCTCCCGATATTTTAATGGGACCTTCCAACGTGAACCCGGGACCCAGGCGGGAAAATCAGACGCTTTGTTCTTGTGAATGGCTACTTTTCTGTGATTAGCTAATGTAACACGTTGAATGAAAAACTTTCCTCCATTGTTAAATGCTTGACAATTATAATAATTATTTATTCTGCTACGTAAGATGTTACAACGTATACGAGATAACAAATAAAATGAATTTTCTGCCACACAAACCTTATATACTGGGGTGACACTAGTTTAAGTTTTTTTATTTATTTTTTTATTTGGGTTAACAACAGCATTATTTGTTAAATAAAACAATTAAAAGCTGTACATTAAAGAAGCCAATTATAGTTTACCACAGAAACATAAAGATTAGTACAAAATATTTAGTGTAGATCTAGCAAATCAATGAATGTGTGTGTGTGTGTGTTTGTGATATTGATTCTAGTAGGGACATACATACAATGCAAAGAAGCATAGTTTTTAAAAATCCTGAGAGGAAAATATGCCCGCTATTCGACTTTTCAACACAGATTTTCCGCAATTGAAAATGTCAACTTGGCTTGTCAAAGTATTTATTTAAACACATTACACACTTAAGTCACATTTAAAATATTCCTGATGAATAATTTCAATTACTGATGTTGGGACATGGGATGAAAGTTAACGTGACTGAAAAGCAAATAAGAAAGTAACGAATAAGAAAACACAACAAAATATAAAACATGTATAAAGCAATTAAAGGTACAGAAATTGGCCATATAAAAAACATAAGGTACGAAGAATGTTTATAAAAACATAAAGTACGAAGTTATAAAAACATAAGGTACGAAGAATTTTTATAAAAACATAAGGTACGAAGTTATAAAAAACGTAAGGTACGAAGCAAGGAAAAAATAGAAATATAACTAATCTTCTTCCTTCTTTAAATGCATGATGCATAGGGCACTGCATCATATAAACGCAGTGTTATCTTGATCATTAGCACATGAAGGAAAGGTGATTAGCCCTCCGCTTCAGGCACCAGGCCAGGGTGATGTTAAATAAATATTGAAAAATGTAGTTACATGTACGTTGCGCAAACTATATAACGCTTTCCAAGTCAACATTCAACTATTGTATACCTTTAATTATTTAATATAATATAACTACTCTAAAATATTAACAGTTTTCTTTTTCTTTTTGCAGTTGCTAATGGAAGTCGTTATTCAAGTCACCAAATGTTGAGGTGATTAGCGATACGAAGACTTATCCTGCGAAAAATGGCGCTCGAAACAGCGTATGCCCTCAGTCCTGGCAAGATGGCGTCCACGCTATGGCTGGCTGCGGTTGTTATGGCTCTTGTATCTCCGCTTCCGGCATCCTCCGAGCATAATGGCGGCTTCCGGTGTCCGGAGAGGTCCAACTGTTCCTGCCTCTCTTCCGGCGTCGGGTTCTACGAGATGGTGTGCCCGATGACAGGTCAGTTGATATATGAAGCTTTATCATCCTTATCTAGTGACGATCGCCAGTGAAGTTATTTAATTCCGGCGAGTTGTGCTTTGGGAACTTTTTGGGGTAACATACCCTCTTCATTAACGTTAGATAATGCAAATATTTACTTATCAAACAATCTTTTGACAGTGGTTTGAAAATGCCATAACAAGGCGAAACAACTGTCACAAATTTAATAATTATGTGTTTTACAATGAGCAATTAGTTAGACTCTAAAAATCAGTGTTTCTTTATAATAATTAATACATACATAAATCAATCTTTTGACCGTAAATTCAGTTACCTTAATTCGTATTCTCAAATGACGGCTTTTACTCCTATAGGAGTATTCTAACCATGGCCAACTATGTAGATTTTTTGTCTTACCTTCAGTGACTTTTTTTCTTTTGATAAACATAAACCTTGACTTTTTATTGATAAATATCGAATCAAAAGTTTTTTCTCACACATTCAATTGAGTAATTCAAATGAGTGTCACATATTTCACATAATGAGTGTCACATATTTGACAGGATCGCTTTTACGTTAATTTATTAATTTCATTAATGACATCGTAGCTTGACAAGCATATCTAATTCAATTTACCTGTAATAAACATTAAAAAGACATTTTCTGTTGGTGATTTAATGGCCGCTATATTCTGGTAGACAACTCTATTATCCGTTTATAATGCTGAACCTAATTGAAAGGCGAATCATCGTTAAATTTTACTATCGTGAAAGTAAATTTCATCGGCCGAAGTGATTATAGGGCTGGTGGAGACGTGTCCGAGATTCATGTTCGATTTTACTGTACAAATAAAAAATCTTTCATCTTGACATTAACTCCTTTATCCTATATTTTTAAACGTAAACTTGTGAATTCGAAGACTCCAATACAACGTTCCACACATTAACTTATAAAGTCGTTTGTCAATAAATGTTCTGTAAATTTATGATTTTCCACAACCAAAAAATATTATGTCTTATATATAAGGCGCGGTTTACGTTATTTACAATTCACAGTAATTTTAACATATAATTTATATTTGAAGCACTAACTTTGTAATTTTCCATTTTATATTTAAAATGTAACTTTGTTTTAAAATCACTATAAATATTTTATTATAATGTGTACCGGATTCTTTATCAAGACTGATTGATACTAAAACACTATCTAACAAATTTTTAAAAAAATTGACGGTCAGGCAAAGGAGCTTGGGTAGATCTTAAGTGGTTTATTTTTTGTGTTGATTGGCAGTGACAGTCAAAAGATTTAATACAGCATACGTAGATTTTTTTCTTCACATTAACGTATATATAAAATAAAGTTATTATAATAAGAAAGATGTATAAATTATTAATCTTTAAGTATCCTTAAAAAAATTCCGTTAAAATATAAATAATTATCGTGAACATAATTCAAATAATATTTTTTTAAATTTTTTGTTGTGTTCTCGAACTTTGGAATGAACATTTATTTTACGATTTGTTTAAGACCATTTTTGAGTACTCAAAACTAGTCGGGTATACATTAATTAACTTTAATGTGGTATTCTACAAGTATTTCACAATATTTGTATATTCATGTTATTCCACAAAGTCAATGCCAATATAAATAATATTTAACTTTTTACTTTAGGACAGCATTGGAAGGTTTTGAGATTTTTTATATCGTACAAATGTAACACACTTGACATAAGCATTCTTTTAATATGAATGATATTTAAAATCCTTTGAGGTTTATTTTGCATGTTATATTACTTAATCGGCGTATATTTCCCTTTAATATTATTTCTTCCACAATAATCCAATTGGATATCGTGCTAGATGCAAAACTGTCGCATTCATCTATCCGTGTTCGCCGTTAGTGCCAGGCACCATATTCCCAATGAATTTTCATCAATTAACGAGCCATAAATTATCTGAAAACTTTTTCTCGACCTTATTTAAACGACCCGAAAAGCTTCCGACATTTATAACCCAAACCTATCATGATTTCTTCAAACTTTTAAATATGAAAAAGTTGGACATTTTGGAATTAGCGTGTTATACGATTATTTCTTTCTCTGTAAAATAAGCGTTCTTCTTTATCAGCTTTACGTGACGTTTTTATTTGATTATTTCAAAATATTTACTCTCTCTGGAATTCTTTTTGTTTTTTTGTAACGGCGATATTCAACATCACTTCTTTCAAAACATCGATCGTAAATTACTGAAGCTTTTAACTACTATCTCGTAAAGTCTTTAAATCTCGTCAAATCACGATCATCACTGTTTAAGCTGCCACTCCCTCGACGGCTTAAAAGTTTACTTTTAAAGTCGTAAAGACGTTTTATGTTCTACTTCACCTGAATACACTTTTATGTATATTTTTTCAGTAATAATATTTCTTACTTTTAATCAATTTTTGAAATCTCTCTTGAATTTCCCATAATATTTATAATAACATTTTCATCTGTGTATATTTTTAACAAAGCTATCGAACGTAAAAACTACGTCGTTTTTATTCCGGAAAAATAATATTTCTTATTCAAATTACTCTTCTTCTAAGGTTATTCGTATTACCCTCTATAAATAATTCGACCCCTACGAAATGGATAATATCCGAAAACTTGAAACTTTTTTCGACAAATTTATATTCGTGAAAAGGATATCCGTTTATCTGTACTCTACTGAAACTAAGACAAAGTGGAAAAGCTTTTTCTACGGGGAAAAATTATAAGCACATTATTTTACTCGTGTATTTTTGGAAATTGTTCGAATTATAATCACGACAAGAATAACAAATTTTGTAGTTTGTTAAATATATGCTTATATTGTTTTTTTATTCGTGGATTTATTTTTTCATTAATATTGAGAATGTATTACCACATTTGAAGTAATTTGGTATACGTACATATGTGAATTCATTTGAAAAATTGTCCACCGAAAATTTTCTAATTCTTTCCGTGTTTCGTGCTATGGGAATATACAATTATTTTCTCTTCAATCATGATACCATCGCACCATTATTAACATATTCGCTTTATTAATAAAACCACTTTAGGGAAATGATAGAAAATTTTACCTCGGACGCTTCATATAAATTTACATTTTTTTGGTATGACACATAGGAAGGTATTTGACGTTTAGTTGAAAGTTAAATCATCCGACTTTTTTAAGGAGTCAAATAAATAATTATACTTTGATAAAACATATTGCAGGGGTGGTTTTAACGTCTAAATTATACCGTGTCAAAATAAAGTGTGTAATTACTTCCTTTCTTTAATGCGTACATAGTAAATTTAAGCGTCATAATTTACTTTTTCTTCTGAATTTATCAATATTATATTGTGTGTATAGGTCTACAGTACAATAAAAACAGTATTAAATGCTGGGGCAAAACTGATTTTTCAAATTCCTAAATTTAGTCACATTATTCCACAAACTGCACTGGTTATACATTCTATGGTAGATTTTATACATTATGGCTGCTCATATATACAGCAATACATAAAACAGCTCCATAGTATTTAAATGAGATGAGCATTGCATACGAATTGAGTGCTAGACGTCTCATGCTTCGATCAGCTACAACAACTGTCATGAGTGATGGTACCAGCTCGCAACTAGCGCACTAAATTCGGCGAGCGTGCCTTTGTTGTTGCTAGCCAGTGGGTATGAAATGCAAAAAAAAATAAATATGAAAAACTAAACATGGAATTATTTGTCAAATTATTTCCGTAATTTTCTTTTATCAAATTTATTTTATGTATTTTTTTACGTTAATGTCCTATATAAATTACTCAAAAATATTTTTTTGTTCTTTGAAACCAAACCATAGGTGTAAGTGAAAAATGCAATTTTTATATCACATCAAAAAAAATACATAAAAATATTACCATAAAAATATAAAATATTACCTGTTTATTTCGTTTTGAAATGTTAAAATTACCGTGAATTGTAAAGCCCGCTTGAAGTGATTTCCCATGAAAAGGGTGCTGTATAAATTGTCTTATAAATAAATAAATACCAATCGCGCCAACGCATAAAAATACCCTTCCCGCTCGAAGACAAATAAGATGATGTTTGAAATTTCGCGTAGATCCAGGAGTTTGCATTTCCTTATTCCTTCTTATCTACAGCCTCGACCAGTCATCGCAGAACTTCGTCTTGTAGTTGTAATTAAGCAGTAGGCATCCCAGCACCGTCTATACCCAGTGACGGCTCTAAGAAAGACATTACCAGCACGGAAGGCGGTCATTTCAAAACCGAGATAAAGTTGTATTGGGAAAACTACAAAGGGCGTGCCTCCCCATGAGCTCCTACTAAATGTATGTACGTTCGAAATAAGTAGCGTTTCTGTCCTAATGGTCCGTTTGCTTTGTCACGACACCGATTTTCTAGTTGCCACGAAGTTGGAGAGAAACGCGATCGTTAAGTGAGAATAAAATACTTTTATGGCCACACTTTGTATAAATGGGGCGGCCATTGGATTAATGGCAAACTTTTTCAGCTAAGTAATAATAGTATTGAGCATTCGCCAGAATTAACGACGCTGTTCATTTCGACTACCTCACTTCTTACTATGGACCCTTTGAATTCAATCATCGGCGTCTTATAAATAAATATTTGATGGCAGCGTCATGTAAATACATTCTTTTTTAAATTAAATACTTTTTTATACTACTTATTGAGTTTTATTTCATTACACGCGACTAGTTTTGACAACTACAGTTGTTTTCAAACAAACAATGTGCAATGAGATAAATTCAATAAGTGGTACTACAGAAATGTTTAATTTTTTTTAAATAATCAACATGTCATTTCACAAAGTTAATGCCGAATCAATAAATAATTTAAATACATCGGATAGTGAATAAATAGAACGTACTTATCCATTTATTACTTCATCTACTATGATAAACTTAATAAAATAGTTTTTGTTCATATTTCAACATCAATGAAGAAGAATATGGAAGTCTGAACATTTACAGGGATTATGATTTGACAAATATCACTTTATACGCGTGTGACATTACACCTTCTTGTATTAGCTTTGCATTTTTTACTTATGTCGCCAATCGAACATCTATCATACATCGTTTTGCCGCACATTCGTCTGAGAGATCGCATTTCGACTGCTTCCAGTCTACTTTTATCCTTCTCTTGCCAATACCATGTTTCAACTTCATGCATTCCCCTTCAGCACGGAAAAACTTAGTGAGAGCACATAATGTTTTTGTTTGCATGGTGAGAAATTAATAAACAAATAAGATGAGGGTTGATAAAATTTACTTTTTTTTAATTTACCCATAATACTTACTCACTTACACGTGCTTCAAAATTATTACAATATTGAATTTCGTATATCCAAGGCATTATATTTACATACTTACCTTGTTTGAATTACGATGTTAAAATTTGTATCAAAACGAACGCTATTATAACTGTTTAAGCTGTTTTTTATGCTTCCTTTTCTTTGTAATTTTAACCTTTACGAATACGTTCTCGGCTTTTTATGAATCTTGAAAACATAAAATAACAAGAAAGTATGATCCCATGTACTTTCGCGTAGCTTCATAACTACTCAGATTTCCCCAATATCATTATATCTCTTTGAAGTGAAATTTAAATAAATACTCGAAGCCTTTGAGTTATGTATTTACTTTGCGTGGGTACATATCAATCTACGTTTATGCATGCTCGTGTCTTCGCATCGAAGTTACAATACGGAGGGTTCAGTTATACGAGTGTTATATATGTTTGAGACTCTCAACTATATTTCTGTGTATGTATATTTAAACGAATACTTATGTTTTCAAATAATGAGTACCTTTAAAAACATATAACTTTAAAAAAACACTCCTTATCACAATATGATTCATTTGTCTTCTTTCTCTCTTAAAAATTTGTATTTTCATACAAATATCAAATCGTAATAATTTTATTTTAATTACCTGACGATGGAATGATTTTCCGAAACCTGAAGTCACGAATAAGCGTTTATAAAAGTGATATTACACAAAGTAAACAATGGATGACAAGGATAGTGTTTTATCACCATACCACAAAGTTATCAATATTTTTAATGTACAAAATATAAATTTGAATCGGGTTGTGGTCTCGTGGTTAGTATCGCGGACTCTTAAGCAAGAGTTTCTTGGTTCGAACCCACTTTACCACAATTTGATACCTATTTCTAATAATGAGCCGCTTAGGCTCACAGAAATAGTATGAAATTGAAATATTTGTGTAAATAATAAAAACACAAATAACTATTTCTCTTTTTTTTTAACTTTTAAAAAATAATTCCTTATCGAATCCGCAAACCGCAGAAAAAATCATGCTTACGAATCGTCAGCATTTCTATGAAACTTCGTAACTGTGAGAGACTCGAATATCACATATCGCTCACTCCTTTCAACAACGTCATATATTAAAAAAAACTTGAGTTCTCAGGATATCGTTTTTAATGTTTAAAAAAAAAATAACATGGATTAAAAATAAATATCAAGCCACTTATTGAACTTTTTACTGTGCAATAGATCTTTTTAGGTAAAACCTGAATGTTTTTTCTCCATTTGATTTTTTTTGGATATTTAAAAAAATAATTAAACAAAACCTTTTCGTCAAAATGCAAAAACAATACTTTCTGCTTTGTACCGGCTTAGTTAAAAATATGCCTCTTTTGCTGGGATATAGTACATTTTCTGGGCATTCCATAAACATGCACAACTGAAAATTGACGATTTTTGATGACGTTGTTGAAAGGAGTGAGCGATATACATTCGGATATCAAGAATTTATTCCGTTTCCCTTAAAAAAAATAATTTTAAAA
Source organism: Brachycentrus maculatus (assembly GCF_059751285.1). Classification (NCBI taxonomy): domain Eukaryota; kingdom Metazoa; phylum Arthropoda; class Insecta; order Trichoptera; family Brachycentridae; genus Brachycentrus; species Brachycentrus maculatus. The sequence continues at coordinate 101,088 of NW_028280958.1, read as the reverse complement.
TCACTGAAAATACTCATTTCGTTAGTCAATTAGTCAATTTACCTTTTTACCGATTGTAAATAATATACTTCAATATTATTAAATTTAGTACTAACAACGGTAAAACCACCCTTAGAAGGGGATGTTTTTTTTGTAGTTAAAAGTATTGAAATGGGTTACCAAATTGAAACTGTAATTATTTTCACAGCGCCCCTTCGCCACCCTTAGCAACGAGAAGTGATTGGCAGATATAAATTGGTTGTAATGGAAATATATAGGGAAGGCTATTACCGGTGTCAGGAGTTGTGAAATGGTAACACAAAGGCGTTAATCACAAAACCCAGCACGGAACAATATCCATGCACTTGGTATTAAAAGCTCCATTTGCTAGTAATCAACGACACCCGAACAGCACTTAACTTAGTTCGCCCTTCGAGCTGAGGCTGTCGGATACTTGATTACATTAATCCTTTTACACGAACTTTTTGTGAGAATATTTATAAGTTTCCTAAGAAAATTCTCCTTCTTTAATTAAAGTTTAACTTCGTAAAAAGTAAAACTTGAATTAAAGATGGATAGATTTTACCACAAAGTGACTGCCGAAGCAATTAAGAAAAAAATATCATACACATCCACCGATTTTCGGCTCCTAACCTCACCGTTTTTAAGTATTTTACATGTCTGATTATGCCAAGTTTTCTCGGTTCACCCCTGGGAAACGAACTCGGGACCCCCAACGTGGTAGTCAAACGAAGTAATAACTACACTACGTAGGCGAACAAAAAAGTACGGGGTTCATCACTTATGATAGCTTAAAAAAATATCGTATTATACTAATATGTTATCTCAAAGGATTTGTATAAAAAGTATAAATTATAAAACGAGTACGGGTATGCAATCCCTAGTATCCTCACCATTGCCCTTATTCTCCTATTCGTCTTCTTAATTAATATTATTTACTATTCCTCTCCATCTATCCTTCCAAAATATCCTTCATGCTTAGCTCCCTAACTTAGTCATCTATATCCTGTGAAATATATTTTACTCCTAGATAAAACAAATCCTGAATGTAATATTTTTATCACACCATATAAAAAATTATGCTCGAACGACTTCCTTTCAGATATTTTATTTTTTTCTCGTAGCAAAATATCATTTTTTATGTGTTCTTACTTAATACATAGACATATCAGTGGGCTTCATTACAAAAAAATGCAAATTTCAGCTGTTTTGACGCCAAAGTAAGAAAATCAATTTAGCAATTGCGTGTTGCCATTGTGATGGGAATATTTTCCCGCTTTATTTTTAGATAAATGTGTTCTTTTCAAAGAATCTTACCCACATCTTCGCAAGTTTCAGGGCGAGAGTAGCGCTATCAAACTCGAATTTTCCCGGCGTATAAAACTTTTGCGATATGGCAACACGGGGAAAGTTGGAGCGCGCATCTCTGCAAAAATTATCGAACGAGTTTATTGTTTTCAAGTAATATATGAAATTTGAATTTACGACTCGAAGATTTTTATATGCAGAGAAAAATAGCACTTATACCCATCTATATAAGCGAAAATTTAATTGTTCGTTTGTTCAAAACCTCAAAAGTTATTCACAGATTACCTTGAAATTTTAACAGACAATTACGTTAGAATACGCGTGTGTTTTTATAAAAATAAAAATAGTATAAAATCTTTATAAATGAAAATGTAACAGATGGCGGGTAAATAATATTATTTTTTTTAAATTGTGCTTCAATGGCAGTGCCATCTGTTTAACGTAACAGAAATACTCGCAACATATATTTTTCATGGTGGACGGCATGCTTATTGACAGATGACGTCACCAGGCATTTTCAATGTTTTAATATTTTGTATAGTTAAAACTGTTTTTGTCTCAATGGCAGCGCCATCCGTAACAGCAACACACACGCACAATATAACAGCAACGCATATAATAACTCAAGGGAGACAGCATGCTTATTGACAGCTGCTGTCACTTGTCATTTTCAATATTTTGAATTGCACTGTTGTTTCGTAGATTTTTAATATTTTCACATATTAGAAAAGTTTGCTTTCTATTTTCTTTCTGTTCCCTTTAACTAGACCGAACCACAGCAACGCGTAACTAGGTGCAGCTAGTTATAAGAAAATATCTGAAAATGTTTTAAAATAATTTTAATTTAATATATTTTCAAACTTTAACGCATTTCGCAATACTTCGCATAATAATATTATAATATATAATATACAATTCCGTTATGAGTTTAGCAACCTTACTTTTTGAGTTGTCGATTGAATTTACACCGATTCCATATAATTCTTAATATGATATGGCATGGACACGTTATTTATCGCAAAATCAGTACAATAACAGTACAGTAATCACTCATCTGTCAATAGATATATCGTTTTATGAATATCTGTGAATCGAATCTCAAAAACAAACCATATGATTGACATTAGGCTGTACGTAATAATTGCCTTATTTAAAAATTTAAAAAATTTTATTACATCTCTTTAAAACCTAATAAATATCCTGAAAAACGATCTTTACAACTTATATAGTAAAAAGAAGAAGAAGCATGCAGAGATTTAAGGCGATATTCGCAAACACAGAATTTATTCCACCGGAGACCACCAGAGGGGTCACATACCTGATTTTTTTAATGAATGTATTTGCTTAAAAAAATTATTTTTAGATTTTTTTAAAACCTTTCAATAAGTATTTTCTTTTCAAAACCATATAATTATTTCGAGAAAAATCTTGATTTCTCTTAGCAAAAACAGTGTTTTTAAAAAATATGTAATACGTAAAATGTAACCTGGATTTAGAGAAAATTATTTTGCGACTTAACGAATTCTGCGTCTTAATTGACATAAAATTAGAAAAAAATGCAATTTAATTGCTACATAAATAAACTTTTTTCCATTACAATCCAATGCGGTTCATAACTTAAGTTTTATACCAAATTATATTCGCCGCGCATGGCACTTGCCATATAAAAATCAAACATATTTTTTACGTTTATTTTTCAAAATTCGCTTTATTATGCCCATTATTTGTTTCTTTCTGAGCATTACTACAAAGCAATAATTTTGTTTCGTAGCAAATAAATTATCGAAATAAAAGAAACGTTGTTCGTGACACGAAATAATAGCTGGGTCCACACACGTTAGCGGCAAATAGTGATGACTCGAATTCGATGCGGAGTGGCGTGCCAGACAGCCCTAAAATAAATATTGTTTGCAATGGCGCGAATCCATATTTGAGTTTGGAATAAGAAAAGTTTACCTCCCTCGCATTTCAAAGTGTTGCCAGAACATGTTTAAACGTCGCCGCTGGCTACACTCGTACATGAACTCTCATGTCGTCCCTTTCCTGACGAACTGTCGTAACTCTCATTTTTCAATTTCGATTGAGAGCACTTTTATTAAGGCTTTACTATTTTAGACTCTAATTTCATTAATTGATCGGTAGACAACCTTATTTTATTGTGAACCAGACAATTGGAATGGATCTATCTCGAAAGACTTCTAGAGTTAGACCAAAAAATTCGTGGATGCTACAGAAAGATAACACGATTCGAAGGCATGACCTAGGTGACGTTGTCCACGATAGAAAGACCTACAACCTGAGGACAAGGAAAGCTGACCCCAACAGTCTACAAAGACGATAAGTTGGGATGGAGCCATGAAGAAGAAGATTGCTGTGTACCTTAATTTCTCCGAATATTTCTTAAAGGATTTTACAAAACCTTTTTTAACAGTAATACTTATATGGTAATATATTGCATTTCGTCCGCCTCCGTAGTGTAATGGTCAGCACTTTCGGCTACTGTTCTGGAGATTCCAGGTTCGATTCCCAGGAGGAGGGTGTCAAATAAATTAACGTGATTTGTTTCACTGTAATATTTATTCATTTATTGTTTCGGCATTAACTTTGTGGTAAGACATGTTACAATGATTAAGGAGACACTGTTTTATTAATATTATGTTATTATTCTGACCTGACGATGGAAGTTTAGCTTCCGAAACTAGTAGTCTTTAATAAAACTTGAGTGGTATAAAAACAAGTGTTTCGTTGATCATTGTAATATTTATTCAATATTACCCTTGACTGGTAGGTACCTGTTGCGGAGGGCTGATGATCACCTTTTTTCATATTTTGAAGATCAATAAAACACTGCGTTTATGTGATGCAGTGCCCTATGCACTATTGGAGTGCGGATAAGGGTTTGAAGAAGCAGAAATATATTCTTTACATTTTATCGGAAATTGAATTACGCACCCTCTTCCGTTCCAGTGCCTAATTTAATTCCAAAGTGTCGGATTACTAGACTTAGCGAGTTTGGTACGAAGCCCGACTCGCTACAAATTTCGCTACCAATCTCACGATGTAGCGAGAAGGGGATTTGATCATGCAACATTAGACACGTTACGCATTAGTGGAGGAAACTCCGACTAGCAGTTTGCAGTATTGCACTGCCATTGCTCATTCCCGCGATAAGTTAACATGGCGCCTAAATTAATATCATGGTAACAACATATCACTTCAAGAAATCCCATCATAGATGAAGAATAATATGGAAGTCTGGTCGATGAATAATGGTTGAGTAGAAATGCGATGACTGAACATTCTCTGTAAATGTCTTTGCACTGTTCCGTGTCTGCCTGCCGTGCTGGTCGGGGTTGTGGGCGTCTGTGTTCCGGCCAGCGTCGGGTCGGAGTCGGATTTAGCTGACTAATTGGACTAAATACTAATCCCTTTCACTGCCTACACCGGGGTACTTCTAGAAAATTTGATGTTGGATTTACAAACTTGTATTTATTTAGATTGGCAGTGACAGGTATATTGAAAGCTTTTAAATGTAAATTCACAGTAAAATAGGGATACAATTTTATATTGTTTCACATTTTCAATAAATTTTGCAACTTAGTTCAACAACAACAAAAAAATTGCTTTTCAACAGCAGATCTGTCAGGAAGCCTAGATGCTTAAGTATCAGATCTGCGCATGCGGTGGGACAGCTTTCAATATGGAAGTCTGGGCATTTACAGGGCTACGACTGTCATAGGCTGGTTAAGTGATCACTTTATGTACACGTGTAACATTCACCAATTCTACCCATGATTGACAACCACACTACTCAAATTCTTGATAAATTTATCAAACTCGTATTTACACTACGTTTACTAGAGACATCTATGGTGGGATGAGGAAAGCTTTTATTAAACAGAGACTCTTTCATTTCTATGTGAGTTCCGAATCCTGGATTATGTTCGCATGCTTGAGAAATGCTTGAAGACACAATTTTATTTTAGCTTATACATAATTTGAACAGTTACTTTATTTACATAATTTTGAGTCACACATTTGTACATGCTTAAAATATTGTACTCAAATAATTTGTTCAAAATGAATTTAATTTTATTTTAGCTTATAATTTGACCAGATATTTTATTTACATAATTTTGAGTCACTCATTTGGACGCACTCAAAATGTTGTACACAAATAATTCGTTCAAAATTAATTAATAATGTACGCATTTTGTGTGTAGCAAATATTTCTATGAAATAAATGAAATTATTAAATGTAAATTTGGTAATTTATCAAAACGAAGCACTTGACTACGTAACGTAGTCGGCGATGATTGGTTTTTGGTTGAAAGCAATTCCGCTCTCCTGTTGGAAATTAGAATTGACAATAAGCGTTTGGCGGGAACTTTCGTGGATGATCGCTTCCAAGTTGCTTAATTTTATTTGATTACTTGGTGCGGCTTCTAGCCACCCTCTATCAATAATGATTGTTCCGTTCTAATGTCGAATTAATTAACTTCAATTTAATCTAAATGAAGGCGAAACCTCTCTCGCACCCTGTAATCCGGCCGACGCCTTGGCGTAGAGATACAGTATTGCATAAATTCGACTTTATAATCGCGTTTTGCGGGAAGATCCATTAGGTACTCCCGTTATTGATCACAAACGATAGAAATTCAATACAAATTATTGTATAATTTATATTTGAAGCACTAACTTTGTGATTTTCCATTTATAATTAAAATGTAACTTTGTTTTAAAATCAGTATTAATATTTTATTATAATTTAATTATAAAGTCTGCCGGTTTCGAAGCTAACCAGGACAATTAGTTTTAATCAGTTTTGATAAAGAAGCGGTAAGCTTCGAAACCGGTAGACATTACAATTAAGTTAAAATAAAATATTTATAGTGATTTTAAAACAAAGTTATATTTTAATTACAAATTGTAGTCTTTATTAATGCGAATGTTTACATATTTATACGTATTTACTTAATATTTTTTTATATATAAAATGAAAAATTGCACATACATATCGTAGTCGTACAGGAGAAAATGACCAACTTACAAAACGTAAAACATTCAGGAGGGCCATTTAACCGTTTTTACACTCTTGTCATCAAGTCATATCTCAATATCTCAATACCGTAAGTCATTTTTAAGTAGTCAATATATAATTGTATACATCATATAATAATATTATATATAATATATAATATAATATTATATATAATATATAATATAATATTATATATAATATTATGTTTTACTAAATAAAGTGCAGTGGAATGCAGTGCATTTCCAAGAAATGTATGTACAAAAATTTAATCTAGTACTATATTTACGTTTTGCTTTGTACCCTTACAGCGATAATAGTAAGTTAGAATTATGAAATACAACAACCGGAATATAATGCAAATAGAGACGTGTTTTACAGCAGAGTTTTTTTCTTTAACTCCATGTAAGAAAACACTCCAATTTAATTCGATGTCATTAATTACTTACTTAGCAATCATTTAAATGTTGTTCATATGTATATTTTGAAATATCATCTAAGGCACCTTCAATACCATCTGTTTCGAGTCACATGTGATTAATTAATCGCTTATAATGTCACAAAAGAATCTTTCTTCAAAATTACTAATTCTACAACAATTATCGATAATAATTACGGCATATGTGGTTAATTAAGTTACTAAACGGCACGCTCTTTCCATAGTAGAAGAAATATAAATTAAAATGCACACCTGTTTTTTTGTAAACATTCTTCGTTCTTTTCATATCCAAACATTTCCTCATATGTACACGCACTCCTATTTTTCCGAATCCTGATTCCTTTCATTTGTTTATTTATCTTTATTCTAAACCTTGATGCAAAGAAAGAAAACCGCTAAGGTTTATATGATTTTACAGAATTTTAAATATAATGAAAAAATTATGATGATAAAAACTTAAATGACTAAAAGAAATAGCAGTTGACTAAAAAGAAAAAAAGGCATATAAGTATATACAATATAAATATATTCATACATACATAAATACAAACATACAATATTTAGTTATTTAAGCGGTTTATTTAATTTATTTTATTATATACCCAAACATTTATTTGTTTGTTTATTATTTTTTTCGGAAATTATACATCTTTACATTAAAAATATAAAATGTAGTTACATTTACAATAATAGAGCCAATCAAACAATTCCACATTTACGTTACATGATCATTTCATATTATTTTTTGACATCTCATCAAAGATGAAGAAGAATATGGAAGTCTGGGCATTTACGGGGCTAACGACCGTCATAGGCTGGTTTAAGTGATCACTTTACACACGTGTAACATTGTATCAGATCAATCACAAGGTTGTGATTGATCTGACTGTATCAAGTCTTTTTTCGACCGCCCTCGTTCTTCACATATATCATTCGCCACATATATTTTAGTCATTCTCTCGTTATCCATCCGCTCCACAGATTTTTTTATCAGTTAAGTGAATTAACCTTAATTTAATTAAAGAAGATTTTGCTATTGTTCCTTTTATGTGACATGAGCGTTTTTATTATAAACAAACATATTAATTGTCATTTTAATTTTTTAAATAAGAATAATTTAAAATAAGATAAGTATGTATCAGCAATTTTTGTTATGAATACATTTTGTTGTCATGCACTGTGATTACTCATTGCTGATTCAAATATATTATCTTGTTTTGACTAAAGTTTTTGCAAACGTGTTCTGAAATCATATTATGCAATTAAATAAACTTGTGTCGCTATACCCACATACTTATAAATAGTAACGTCATAGTTATGGTACGGTAACTATTGTAGAAATACGTGTTGTGCCTTTAGACATCACCAAAAGACGATCAAATCAAGAACTTAGGGGTCTCTGCAAATTATTTATTTATTTATATGTGTTTCATAAACAATGAAAAACAAATTACATGAAACGAAAAACAGTGCAATACAATTCGTTTAAATGTTTTTCATCAATAAAATTGAAAACACAACAAACTTACATGCATTGGTTATATTTTAATGTCAACCTATGTTTATTTAATTTTTTTTAACTGTGATATTATAAAATCAATAAGTTTACAATTATTTAATTACCACACAATATTTTCAGTGTGTCCAAATGTTGTTCACATATTCTGAATTTGGTTCTACTTGGGATTAATTTATATCGATAATTTACATAGATGAAGAAGAATAATAATATGTAAAATAAGACTTTTACATATATTTCACGAAGGTGTTTCTCCTAATAGAAAAATTCAACTATAGGTGTCGCAAATAGTAAATGAAATATCTTTTTGATTGAAGCATAAATATTATTTCCGAAATTCGGTTGTTAATCATATGTAAAATAGTGAATTGCTTGCAAAAACTGATTGAAAACCGGCGTATTACAGGTCGTTAGCTCTGAAAATGCTTAAAGCTCTATATTTTTCTTCATTTAAGTTACATTCTCGTTCAAACAAAGTGCTACACCTCAAAAAATGCTGAAATAATAGACAACGATTATCAACAAAATTTAATAAATGCGCACTTTATATTAACGCACTCATTAAATTCGTAATTTAATTTTTTTTCTACAAAATATTGAAAACTTGGCATGATCAAATATTTCAAGTGCTTAAAAGAGGTCAGATCAGGAGTTGTAATAATCGGCAGGTATGTATTAAGAGAAACAGGAATAGGAAGAGAATGTTTGCAGACACATTCAAAGGCGTTCTATTCTCTCTGCCTACCCCTGTGGCGAAGCGGCGTGATGTTAAGTTAGTTATACTACAAAAAATACACATTCAATACTTTTTGCGTCTCTAAGCGCAGATTGATAATGTATATACGATTTCTGGCTCCGTGTATTTTATGAGGAAATATTTTTTTCTCACTTTTCATGAAAGCTGCACAAAAACCCTGTACACGTGTCAATTCATGGTCCAGTGAGTGTTCCCTTCACGCACACCCATTAATCAATCTCAGGAAGCTAGAAACTTCCACTGGATGACTTCCGGTCTCGGACAAACATGCCCCAATATGTTTACGTATATATTATTTCGTCGAGGAGAGGTAAAAATATATTGCAGTATTTATAGCAATTAATTCATTTTAGCCATCTTAAGACATCACGCCATATTAAAACGTGTATTACAGCATATGATGTATTGGTAATTTCAATTTGATGTAATTGCAAACGATAGCTCTCCTAACCGCATTCTCGAATCTGATACAGAAGCATCTAGGCTACCTGACAGACCTCTCTTACAAAGCAATTTCATTTTATGAATTAGAAAAACAGAGATTATAAAAAAGGTGAAGAAAACTGAAAAATATAACAAAATGTTAATTTATTAGACTTGAAAATATCAGATGTAAATATCGCGACAGGTTTACGAAAATACTTAGAGACTCCTCGTTTCGTTATGCGGTGGTAAATTTATAACTTTATAGAATTTTTAAAATTTTATTTTATGAATTAGAAAAACAGAGATTATAAAAAAGGTGAAGAAAACTGAAAAATTTAACAAAATATATATTTATTAGACTTGAAAATATCAGATGTAAATATCGTGACAGGTTTACGAAAATACTTAGAGACTCCTCGTTTCGTTATGCGGTGGTAAATTTATAACTTTATAGAATTTTTAAAATCTGTTTTTATACGATGTATGTACATACGTATCTTATTCGTTAAATATTAATAATAATCATAAGTTCACTCCGTTTACCTGTTTTATTTCATTTTAAAAAGGTAAGTTATATGGAGGGTCCTGTGCAATTTTACGTCTATAAGGCCATGGGTGAAATAAGTTTGAGAACCTATGGTTTAAAGCTTTTATTATTTGATGTTATATCGTATTACGCCATAAAATCTCTCTTCAAACTACTTACTGCATTGACTTTAAATAATGGAAATAAATCAATTTTCCCGAGCTTCCATTCGCTTGAAATTGTATTTCTTATCAGAAATAGCGACCGTTGCAAAATGTTCTCGCAGTAGGATTCTATTGTCAGATGTCATATCCATCCGTCTCAATTTTTCTATTACTCTCTCGAGAGAGCAATAAATTCTGCTATGTCAACTTCCATCAACGTAGCGATCGTCTAGTGGCCAATGACCCCAGGAAAATAATAACTATTCATATTTTATGACTTTGTAATAATATCCGCTATTATCGATCTATTACATCACGACAGGGATGTACCATCACGCTGTTTCCCTGCAAGGCTAGACAGAGAGAATAGAACACCACACCACTCTTTACAAACATTCTTCGCCCCTTCCACATTCATGCATCTCCTCATCCGTACCCGCCGATTATGACGACTTCTGACCTGTACACTGTCTGACCTGTTCAAGTACAGGTAAACCTCGTTTTACGCTGGGGTTTCGTTTCGAGAGACACCGGCGTAAAATATATCGGCGTAAAATAAACACTAATATAATGGACGATTTAAGTTATCAATTTTCTAATAACAATGCCTCTTGATCCGATCTTTTTCAAGTATTTGACATACCTGATCATGCCAAACCTTCCTCGATCTTCCTCTGCTCCCTTTTCCTACATTTATTACTTTGGCCTCATAAATTTGCTTCTCGTTTTTACCTCACTCATTTATTCCACATATCCAAACATATTTCATATAGATCAGCGGTCGAGGAAGTTACCATTACCCAAAAATATTTTTTCGTAAGTCGATATAACCCCCTCCCCCTATTTTGAAAAGTAGACAATCAATTTATCTTTTAAATAATCATTATTTATTTAATTAATTCAAACGGAAAAAAGTAACATGAAAATAGTAAGCATGTAATAGACAAACAAAATAAAATTCTCAAATTGGATCAAACAAAAATTCAGGTTTTCAGGTTTATGAAATAGTTAATTGAAAAAATTCCTTACTACCCTAAAAATTAATTTTTACCCCATTTAAGGTAATTTACCCCGGTTCTCCGACAGCTGTATTAGATGATCCCTCGTTCACCATCCCTGTCCTAGGTATTTGACCCCGCATAGTCGCAAGTCCTATGGCGCTCTATTCACCATTAACATCAGAAAAGATTTTTTTAAATCTCCTTTAATGCATTTGTTTGTTTATTATAACACTCCAGCATCGAGTGATTAATTACATTCATGATTGTTCGCGTTTAAACCGCTATTTGTGTTAATCTACGTATTGTTTGGGGGCATTACCACCTCTGTGTGCGGAACAAAAAGCTCCAAATCCCCCAAACGTCAGCGCTACTGATTTATGAATATGTTGACTTAAACCACGCAGAGTTAATGACTTCCTGATCCTAGTGTAATAGTGGTCGCTCTACCAGCTAGTGGCGTAATGGAATATTATTACTATTGCAAAATTGTGCGTGGGTAGTTCAGAAAGCAAGCCAAAAGCCCTTTCCAAATGATTTTGTATGTACAATACAATGTTATCAGACACATGATTATCTTTTCATATAAAAATGATAGATGCTTCGTTGAGACACCTGTAATTTACTTACATTTTGAGTGTGTCCAATTACGTGTTTAAAAATCTGGTTTATCTCCAATTAGGGGTTATTTTTATATTATTTTTTGACATCTCATCAACGATGAAGAAGAAGTCTGGGCATTTACGGGGCTGACGACCATCATAGGCTGGTTTAAGTGATCACTTTACACACGTGTAACATTCACCAATTGTACCCATTATTGACAATCACACTACTCAAATTCAAAACATTGTTCTTGAATCACTAGATTCTAGTGATTCAAGAATAATGTTTCGAAATTGGATCATATACATATATAGAACTTCCAAGAATTCCATATTCTTCTTCATCCTGATGAGATGTCTAAAAATAACCTATAATTTATATTGATGTATCATCCATGAGGTGAACAATCCAGTGTCTAATAAAATAAGTACCTACCTAATAATAACATATGTTTATAATCAACTGGCCAAATAGAAGAATTTAAAAAATTTAATGGTTTTTCATGCGCTCTTCCCTAAAAATATGTGTTTACTAATTCTGTATGAATCTCATATTTGTTCGATTGGAGAAATCTGTTTACTTCAGGCCTTACTCGCAATAATACAATTCAGTGGGCATCCGGCTGTGCTGAGAGTCGGTCGTGACTCACGCCCAATTTTTTTTAGAATGTATATGAGATTTTTTTTAACTCCGTACTTTTTATTAATTCTGACTTACTTCCTACATTTTTTCAAAAACATATATTTATCACGAAGAAAAACTTATTTTTCATTATAAAAACGGTGATTTAAGAAAAAAAATCACGTCAAATGTTACCTAAGTTGCATTTTATCGAATACTGGGCCTTAATAAATTCTCAACAGAGGGCATCACTATTAGCCATAACTCAACATCTATCGAAAGAGATATACTTATAGAATAAAGAGATATACTTAAATATATAAAGTGATATTAAGTCAGTCAAAAGCCGAGTCGTAAGCCCTGGGATGCTCAGACTTCCATCTTCTTTTGTATAAAAACGCTTTTTTTCAGACACCTTTGAGACACCTATAATATATTAAATTGAATACCTTTCTTCGCATTTCGTCTTTGCGTGATCATATTCTACATTTACGTTCCTCGATTATAATAACAACATTTACATCATATTTTAAACAATGTCGTAATTGACGACGGGAGTTAATCGAATCATTCCAGTCGAACTGTGTTTATTAATTAAATCCGAGTATTATCCCGGCATTAAGTTTAACCCTCAATAATTACTAGTAAATAGTTCTGATCTTTTGTGTATGATTCAAGGACTTGCTGCTTTAGTGAGGGGAAATCAATGTTGTATATAAATAGGTTTGGATATTGGGCACCCGTTTTGTAGGACAATAACCGCAAATAATACTATCAACTGAAAATGGTAATATACAATTTAATCGTGTGATTATCCCATGATAAGAGATTTTAGTGTACCGTATTTGTGAATGAAGCGGTTTTGCGGATAGTATGAATACATTTTACACGCTTTGGAGATTCGTCGTGAATTGAAAACCAAATTAATCGTTGTAATTTGTAATTACTAGAATCATCAAAAACACTGATTACTGTCAATGAGTTTATTGTGATTGTTAATTTTCAACTCGATTTATTGCGATGCATGCGTTATATTACATGACACTGGGCTATCGATGTGTGAGAATTTTTTGGTATCAAAAATTAAGGGTTCGTTTATACCACTCTTTTTTTTTCAGTTAGCTTTTATTAAATTGAATATAAAGTAATATATTTATTGATTTAGCGTTTAATTTGTAAAACTCCATTTTAATTTATGTATTAATTTTAAATCAAACACAGATTTTTTAAATCTACTAAGTTGTATTTTATTAACAAAAACACATAAAAAATTATATTGTGACAATTGTTTCGCCTTGTTGGGGCATTATCATACGTTTGATATAATTTTTTATGTGTTTTTGTTAATAAAATACAACTTAGTAGACTCAAAAAATCTGTGTTTGATTTAAAATCAATACATAAATTACAAAGTAATATTAACACTTAATTTTACATCGTATAAAGTTAAATCTTCTTACAATAAACATATGTTGCAAACAAAGACAAAAAAAATCACGTAATAACAACTGGGCAGAGTGCACTTTTTAAATATATCCATGTTTTATGTACCTTATGTACCATAAAAGGCACCATTTAAGATTCTGTACTGAAAAAAGGGGGTTGGTTATAGAAGCTGAGGAAAGCTTGGCATGATCGAATATTTCGAATACTTGAAAGTGGTCAGGTCAGGAGTCGGAAAAATCAGCGTGTATGCATGTGGAGATGCATGAATTGGCATTTTTTATATGAAACCTATCAACCATTTCAACCGTCTTCGAAAATTAGGTATTTGCAAATATTAACAAAAGTAACAACAAAAAACGTTTTATTCCGTATATTTTCGTGGATTAAGTAAAATGTAATATTTTTAAATAGCTCCTGTGTAAAATTTTACATTAGAAGGATATGCTAATTCTGTTAAAGTAACAAGTTATTCTAGGTTATTTTCGTTTCTGAATTTACGTATATTTTTGTTGTTATTTTCTGCATTACTTATCGCGCACAAAGGGAAGGTTAGTATCTATGGTATGGGTAGCCAACTTCGGGTTTGGCCATCCACTGAGGGCTAAATTCCTTTTTGCGTTGCGGTGTGTGGCCCATGGCACGCCAGGAACGTGCTCGAGACTCAAAGGAAGCTTCCTTGTACTTTCTACATGCTGCCATATATTATTATCAGGGCTGGCTCTACTGAATATAGCGAAACATTCAAGAAAGGTATTTTAACAACGAATATAATCGGATTTTTCCTTAGGCAAAATTCAGTTTATAACAATCGCTACGGTGATCTTACTCCTATTAAAATTGTTAAAGAAAAACACTTTTTTTTAATATTTTCAATATTTTTTTAACGAATAGTTTCGGAAGCTATGCTTCCATCTTCAGGTCTAAATATAAATATAAGTAGTAAAAATTACAATTTCATCATGTCTTACCACAAAGTGAATACCGAAACAATAAATACAATCCTCCTAATAACATAAATTGCTTCATTATAACAATTTCAAAATGTTAATTGATTTTTTTTTCACATCTCAACATAGATGAAGAAAAATATGGAAGTCTGGTCATTTACAGGGGTTTAGGTCAGAATTAACAGTCGTAGGTTTGGTTAAATGATCACATAACACGCGTGTAACATTTACCAATTCTACCCATAATTGACAACCACACTACCTACTCGATTTTTGGAACTTTTAGATATATTGATCAAACTCGTAACACAATATGTGCGAGTTCACAATAGCCATCTATGGTGGGTGAGGATAGCTTTTACTATGCAGAGACTCTTTGACTTTAGTTATTACTCTTAGATGACTTTTATTATTGTTCTCTGAACTGTTTTGATAGGATTCAAGGCGTTGTTGTAAGTTCACCCCCATCCAACAATGCTATACTATGGTAAGGAGTGAACAATGACATAGTACACTCCTTTTAAGTTTTCGATACCGTAAAGTGGGTATACTTTGCACCATGGGTGATACTTTGCACCACCTTCTGTAAAGAAATTGTAGAGCTGGTCATCTCTGATACATGTCATTTTTCATTCTACTTTCTATTGTTTCTGATAGATGGCACTTCAATCTACTTTTTAGTTTACAGAAGTAACAGTCGGTCGCTATTGCTTCAATGCGTTTTTCTTGTCCGAACGTAAAGAAAGTTTTCTGTCTGAAAATTGTGTCCGAAAAAATCCAGTGGAATCAGTATACTGAAACTAGTTACAACAAGCGAGTGGTCTCTAAATCGTAGGTAGATAGGCCCTGCTTTTCTCAAATACTGTATTTTTTAGTTACATTGTCAAGTTTTTGTAAAAATAATATTTTTTTAAGAACTGACTTGTATTGACCACATTTGGGGTAACATTGCACCAAGTGCAAAGTATCCACAAAAGGCCATAGTTAATTAATTTGATGAAAAGTCTTAAAACGGCTAATACAAATTGACATGTTTGCTAAATATCTATAGGTTTTGTGTACTTACTTAATTCCTGATGGTATATTTTTTTCAAAAATGTCAAGAACACACAAACAGCGGCCTTATGCCAGACGATACTGCGATTTTACACCGAAGAGAGTGGAGCAGTGTTTGGAGGCCATTCAAAATGGTACAATCAGTCAAAGAAAGGCTGAAGAAAATCCCCAGAAGGACGATTAACTATAAGCTCAAAGGTCAGCACACAAAACCTGTTGGAAAACCTCCGATATGTGACAAGGGCGAAGAGCAATCCTTCGTAAACTGCATAGTAGACATGAGTGAGTACGGTTTCCCAGTGAGTGTTTTTAACATTCGCTACATTCTAATAGCCTATTTGGATAGATTTGGCAGAAGAGTACGAATATTAAAGAACAACGTACCAGGCTCTGAATGGATAAGATCATTTTTGCAAAGACATAAAACCTTGACTGTTGCTAAAACTAGTCAGTTGCTTAATCGGTTGCCATTAAAAGCGTATGACGGTGACGTGCGCCAGAGTTTTCAACAGTTTTTTGAAGAAAACAGATTCAACACAAAGAATTCAGTCTTAAAACGCAGGAAAACGATACCGATAGAACCAGGTTAGAGCATTGCTCACAATCCAAATGTCGAAATGAACGTTGACGAGACACAAATGCTACCTGAACCAACTACATCAATGATCCCACCTTCCGCATCGAAACTTCCAGCATATCTAGCATTAACTGGTTATAGTTCACACGGAAGCTTTGAGGAAGAGGGAGAAGAACAAAAACGATGACTGAAACCAGTTATCGTATTTGTTCTTCCGTTTCCTTAGGACCAGTAAAAAAGAAGGTGGGAGAATATGTCGTATTTCATTATGAAGGAGAAAAATTTCCGGGACAGATTTTGGAAATAAAGAAAGACAGAGCTGTTAAATCCATGCAGGAGAGTCTCAAATCGTGGAAGTGGCCGATGAAGGATGACTCTCTTCAATATTCTTGGAAGGATGTAGCGGGTTCCATAAAAGAACCGAAAATGCAATCCAAAAGAGTTTTCTTTACCGTCCCGGAACTTGACCATATTTAGACCTAATTTAATTTTAATTCCTATTACCTATGTATTACGATATATTTTAATATCCACCTTTTATTTTATATAATTTTAAACCTTCAGTATTGAAAAAAAAAACATTTTTGTTAGATTTTTCAATATTTTAAAAAAAAAATTCTATCAAGTGTCTTATTTTTCCATAATTATACAATATTATAATCTGCATTTAGTGAACTGTGAGCCAAAACCCTTCATAAGGTGCAACAAAACTTGTAGGATAGCCTTTACTTTGCATCAATTTGGATTCTAGTACGAAAAGTGTAGAGAAAATATCATGGTGCAAAGTTGTACTTTACCCCGGGATACTTTGCACCAAAATATAAATATTTAAAAAAAATACAGGCAAAATAGATAAAAATTTAAAAACATATCAGACATGTTACAGGTATATGTGTTATTACATTGCAATAGTTGAAACCTCAGAAAAATTAAAAAACCTGATCTGAATAGACAATTTTTTGAAAAAATGCAATATTTTGGTGCAATGTATACCCACTTTACGGTACCTTAATTGTTTCTTAGCCTAATAAATATATTCATCATATTCATACCATGATAAAAATCAAATTACAAATTACAGTAGGGTCCTCATTGAATTTATTAGCAATTGTATTTAGAAATTTGTAGTTCAAGAATAGTTTTTAAAAAAATCACAAAGGTATTGTTTAAAATGAACAATTGCCAACATTTTACTAGCTGATTAAAATACTGTTTTTCTGTAAAAATATAAATAAGTCTCATTGTAATCTGGCCGTTGTAGCTCTGACAATTAGTTTTAGCCCCTGACTAGATCCACTCCTGCGCGAAGGTCTTGTTCCGAGGTATTTTGTATGAGGAATTGTAAGGCCAGCGGTAGACAAAGGTCCGGCTATATCCCCAAATCCACCCTAATCCCCCCACTCTGCACCCCCCGCCCCCCCCTAGCGGCCATTGTTCCTGTCCCAAACAATAACAGTCAATAAAGACAACAGCACGGTAATGGCGCACTGCTCTCCTATAGGGATTACCTTGAGGGCTACTCCGCTAAATCAAAATCCGCATCTTAGCCGAAAATTAATAAAATAAAAATTTGTACGTTGATATTATTGTTAACTTTGTGGTATGGTAATATAACACTCTCCTTATCATTCATCGTTCACTTTGTGTATTGCCACATTGATTCGTGACTACCGGTTTCTGAATAATCATTCCATCATTAAAATAAAATTATTACGGTATGACTTTTGTACAAAAATTAAATTTTGAAAGATAGAGAAAAAAAATATTGAAAATCAAACACTTAAGCATTATTTTTTGACATCTCAGCATAGATAAAGAATAATGTGGAAGTCTGGACATTTACAGGGCTTACGACCAACATAGGCTTGGTTAAGTGATCACTTTACACACGTGTTACACGTGTTGACCTGTTTTTTCTGATTTTCTTTTCAAAAATTCATTTTCAATATTTATCCTCACATTGACGCTGGGTTTGAGTGCTTTTTTTGCATACTTCTGTAGTATACATAAACATTAATTTTATGCGTAAAATAAAACTAAATTAATTTATTTTGCACTTATGGCAATCTATTCTTAATGAATAATTAATCAGTAAGAGTATTATAGAGCTTATATTTTATGACAACATTTTTAATCTTTGTTTTACCATCATTACATTAAAAACTAACGTTTTAATTCGTCAATACAATAAGAATTTGCTTAAAAATAAGCAAAATGTTTATTTAAGTATGTTTATTGTACTAAATATTTCTTAGAGCAAGCTACAAATATTGCGGGAAAGATATTATGTAAAATTCTAGAATTTCGTGCCAAGGCTTCAGAGAAGCTAATGCTATTGTAAAATATACAGAATTATCCCTTGTGCGTATTGGATTTATGACGAGGGATCGAAAGAGGGCGAGAAACGGATTTTCAATGGCCTCGCATTTGACACAGACTGTGAAATAATTTGATTTATAGCTTGGCTTTAGTATTCGGTCATTTTGATTAATAAATACCTTCAGATGAAACGCGATCCGATTCCCACTCTACCACTGGATTTATTCACTTCTACACAAATATGATATCAACTATTGTTGTTGCCCATCCGTAGGAAACTCAATAACATTTCCGCCCCAATGGTGAACACCACAGTGGATTTTTTTTTAAAGTTATTTTAATTTCTTTTCATGAGATTTTTCACCTAAATCACTGAGGTACGGCAATTTTAATACATTTTAAAATCGATATTTAAATAATACTTACTATCGGATATGTGATATATCATCATTTTCGTAAAACAGCACTTCAATTGCCCTATGATTTAAATATTTCTGTCATTCAGTTCTTCTTTCTGGCTCCATCCTAACTTATCTTTGTAAAATCTTGGGGTCAGCTCTCTTCGTCCTCAGATTGTAGGTCCTTCTATCATTCTATCATGGACAACGTCACCTAGGACATGTCTTCGAATCATGGTACTACTATTTGAACAAAAAGAGTAAATAAAAAGAGTTTTATGTATAAAACAGCATTTAAATAAAATAAAAATATCTATATTATTCTCAATATTATTCATTTACTTTGTGGTTAGTCATTTTTACTTAGTTATTTTTTTAATAATATTAGTATATAACCACTCACTGAGATTTTTATGTCTACCGGTTTCAAGACGTACGCGTCTCTTCGTCAGGACAATCAATACGTGTGTAAATGGTGCTATGGTGGTGAAGGGTGGTATAGTTTGCATGCTATGGTAGTGATTGTCCTGACTAAGAGACGGGTACGTCTCGAAACTGGTAGTTATAAAAATCTCGGTGAGTGGCTGTTTACTAATATTATTAACATTTTTGTAAAAAAATATGTTACTTATTATATAGGGTCCGCCATCTAAAGTTTTTTTTTTCAACTAGTGCTTATTTCGTGAATGGTAACACTTAGCTCATGTCTGATTTGACAGATAATTAGTTTTATCCTTCCGCTGAGCGAATATGGTTGTGTATACGCTTGAACAACGCTGGGAAATATTGCGACATTACTTTGAAAATCATGGTAATGTTGCAGAATGTGTGCGAAAATTGCGTACGGTTTTTGGAAGAAGAGAAGCACCGTCAGCTCCGTATGTTCGTTATCTTGTGAAAAAAGTGAAAGAAACTGGCATCCTCATCGATAAACCAAAGCGTGAAAAGCCAAAAACAGTGCGTACACCCGAGAATATCGATGTTGTGGCAGAAAGTGTGCGTGAAGCGCCATCAACATCAATTCACCGTCGTTCTCAACAATTGAACATTTCGGAGACATCATTGAGACGAATTTTGCATAAAGACCTTGGTATGACGCCATACAAAGTCCAATTGGTTCAGGAGTTGAAGCCAACTGACCATCCAATGCGTTTTCGCTTCGCTGAGTGGGCCTGCGATCGACTTACAGAAGATGCCGATTTTGCCAAAAAAATCATCTTTTCGGATGAAGCTCATTTTGATCTTGGCGGGTATGTAAACAAGCAAAATTGTCGTATTTGGGGCACAGAAAACCCGCACGCATACATTGAAAAGCCGGTACACCCAAAACGAGTCACTGTTTGGTGCGGATTTTGGTCCAGAGGCATAATTGGGCCATTTTTCTTTGAAAATGAGCAAGGAGTGGCCGTTACAGTCAATGGCGATCGTTATCGGGCCATGTTGAACGGATTTTTGTTCACAAAAATTGAAGAGGAGGATATTGGCAACATTTGGTTTCAACAGGACGGCGCTACGTGCCACACAGCCGAAGCTACACTCGATAGCACTTATAGCATTTTCAAAAAAAAAAAGTTATTTGGCGGCCCCTTATAACAAAAATATTTAGTTATTTTTTAATAATACAAATTTTTCTTTGTAACAACAACGCATAGATATTTTTATTTTTAACATTCATATATTCAGGAATTATGTTTTCATTTCTAGGTCCGTCATCATTCATCGTCAAGTTCATCTCGGGAAAGCACGTCCAGCTGCAGTGTCTGCAACATGTCAAGCCAGAGGACTACTCCATGCTTCCTGCCCCCATCATCCCCAACTCGGAGGATGTGGCGGAATCCTTCAGTTTCACCAGCTGTCCGCTCCCCACGACACCGCTCCTCGACATCGTCTCCAGACTCGGGGTCTCCAAGCTACGAGCCCTCATGTTCCAAACATACGGACAAAACCTCTCCAACACACTCAAAAGGCATCACTTCAAGGGACTCGAAGGGGTCACTCGGCTCGTCCTGTCTTCAAACGGCCTCACTGACTTACCCGACGATTTGTTCATCGATATGAGAAACTTGACTTGGCTGAATCTGAGATCAAACAAAATACACCTCCGTCCAGATCTCTTTAAATACATCTCGAAACTGAATCTCCTTGAACTCGGGCACAATGACCTACCTGAACTTCCGCAAGGTCTTTTTAAGCACCTCACTGTTTTAAAACAGTTGAACCTTTGGCAGAATAGCCTAACAACCTTAAACAGCGATGCATTTGACGGTTTAGAATCGTTGGAAGAGTTGGATCTCAGTACTAATAAAATACAAACTCTGCCGCCAGACGTGTTCCACAAACTCCCAAATCTGAGACTTTTGAACCTTTATTCTAATAACTTGAGCTCTCTACCTGAAGATTTGTTTTCCAAAAACCCGAAACTAGAATTTCTTAAGCTCTTTGATAACAAGCAGAGTTTGCGAACGCTGCCAGGAGATCTTCTTAGTAACCAGACTAAATTAAATGAAGTTAATTTATACAGATGTAAAATTGCCACCTTGCCTGAATCTCTCATGTGGGGCTCAACTAGTGTTAAAATTGTGTCCTTAAAAGGAAATATCCTAACAGAGATACCAAACGACTTACTAAGAGATCAAGTGGAACTTGCAGAACTCAATTTAAGCGATAATTTAATTACCACGATACCAGATGGCGCCTTTAGGTCTCTCAAGCATTTGAAAATTCTTAACCTTGATAAAAATCTCTTGCAAAAATTGTCTGGGTGAGTTAAATTTCCATTATTCATATTTTATCCATACTAATATTTATATATTCTTTCAACATCTCCTTAACTCAACTACTGCTGACCAAAAAGATTAAATTTGGCTGTGTGATTATTTAGACAGATTTCAATAGAAGTATGAATAATAAGCTATGTTTTAATAAAAAATTAAATACACACAAGTGTCATTTTCTATGAAATCGGGTTTGGTTTTTGAGTATCTCCAGATCATTCAACTATCAGTTACAATTTTGTGCGGTATCACAGACGTGTGTGCCAGCGACGGTGTATTTAAGTTTTGTACTAATTTTCTTAATGGAACTGCATTTTATATAATAATACAACAGCTATATATTTGTTTTATTTGACTACTGAATGGGTTTCATCCGTAACGATATCGGTAACATCAGTCTAATGATGTCTTAACAACAAAACCCAGTCACTGGTGAAATGCAACAAAAGTAGAAAACTCTAGATAATTATTGTTTTATTACATATATAGATATTATAATGTATAAACCTAAGCACAAATTTTTCATCAAGATTCTATAGCGTGCTATGTCTTTTGTTCCAGGAAAATATTTGCATATCTCACTTCACTCGAAGAACTGAGTATTCGAGAGAACAAGCTGCAAGAAGTCGCCTATGATACGTTCTTCTCAACAAGGCAATTGGATAAAGTAGACTTGTCATTTAACAGTTTATCATTCATGGAGGATGATGGTTTGACTTCTCTGCGTTATGAGGAAACTTATGGCTTGAGATCACCATTCCAAAAACTAGACAAAATCCGTTCATTGAACCTGAGCCACAACGCCATAACTGAAATCTTTTCTGACTGGAGAATAAGCACTACAAGTCTCAGATTTTTGGATCTGAGTTTCAATAAAATGCTCAAAATATCGGTAAGCTAACTAGTAGTTCATTAATATTTTATTGAAACTTATTTTTAGTATAAATCAGTCTTGATAAAGAAGCGGTTAGCTTAAAAACTGGTAGACATTATAATTAAGTTATAATTAAATATTTATAGTGATTTTAAAACAAATTTACATTTTAATTATAAAATGGAAAATCACAAAGTTAGTGCTTCAAATATAAATTATGTAATTATTTTAATCACTCAACATATGAAATACGTTTACAAATGTGTCTACTTTTATATTTATTTTATTTATTCATTTGTTTTGTTTAATTTGACATTACTTAATTAAATGTTAGAAATACATATGTAGATACATTATTGGAATCACTTTCAGAGGATGGGCATTGATATTTTATGTTTATATATTAACAAAAAGAATAGTATGATGCTTAATATTGCTACATCTGTCTATATAGGCTTACCTGTACCAAGACAGAGCCAAAAAAATTAACAGAGCATTGAATACTTCTCACACACATTTTTTTCTAAATTTATATTAAATCCCAGCATATTCTCAACATCATTTACGCAGATGACATATTATACCCAGATTATGGATTCCACAATATAGTTCAATGTTTGAACAAGATCTACCAATATTTATAAAAACTCCATCTGCAATATTTTGTATGATTTTTAATAAATAGTTCAATTTGAATCCTTAATATTAAGTATGTTGTATACATAAAAATTGATGTACAGTAAAACCTCATTACTTTGAACAACTTTAATTTGAATTTCACCATACTCAAAATTCTAGTCCCTCCAACAATTTATCTAGAAAACTTTGGATAATTTGAAATAAATTGTTAATTTTAAATTTTAAAACATATTTTCCTCATAATGCAAGATAGAATTCCTATTTTTATTTTCAATATAATAATTTTTTTCATTTGATTTGTTTTTTTTTTTTTTAAATATATAGTATTATGTTATGCTATTCTTAATGTTTTTCATTATTTTGTTATAGTTTGGAGATATCAATATTGTCAACAACAATCTTCACCTTGATCTGCGAAACAACAATATATCAGAAGTCAATTTCAACTCGGCTCAAGAGATAGCCTTGAGCCAAGATTTCCAACAACCTGACGCATATCATGGTGCATCTTCTACAGCTCACGTCGTTAAAGTTTTAGTGGATAACAATCCCTTACACTGTGACTGTTTACTTTACAACTTTGTTCTCTACCTAAGAGATATGCTGGAACCCCAAGTCAAGAGTTTGGTATATGTCGATCCAGGAAATGCGAGGTGTGCCTCTCCGCAAAATTTGCAAGGGAGACTCATTACGGACCTCCGTCCTCAAGAAACACTTTGTCCTTTGGATGATCCGCAAAGTAAAAAGCCACCCCAATGCCCTCAGAACTGCAACTGTGACGTGAGACCTTATGATGTGTCCTTGATAGTCAATTGTTCCTCTTCAAATACGGTGGATTCGCCATTGCTACCAGATATTCATAACCTGGGTCTGCACCACACTGAATTGCATTTTGAAAACAAAATGATTATGAGTCTGTCACAGCTGTCTGCTAATGAAAAAGTCTACAATCAAATCACACGACTTTTTGTTGGAAATAATAATATTTCATCTCTCTCCGCTGAAGATATACCCAACCAAATTGAGGTAATTATGTTTTTTTTTTATTTTATTTATTCAAAGCCATCATTCAGCCAGTCAATTATAGCAAAATTCATAAAGTTTGAAAAGTAGTCGGAATAAAAAGATCATATGTAGTTAGGGTAGTAATATATACACAGTCCACCTCCATGAGTTACTGCTTAGGTTAGGTAAGGTTGGCTGTTATGCTACGGGTCCTGGGTTCAATTCCCAGGTGAGTCAAACTACAAGATAGTAAATTTTCACTCTTACTTAATATCATCCTGGACTGGTACCTAAAGAGCGGGACTGTTCACCATACCTTCATGTAATTAACAATCAAAATAACACTGCTTTGATATAATACAGTTCCCTATGTATTACTACAGATGACAATACTTTTTTTTAAATCTTATTTACTCAACATGAATTATGTTAGATATTTTATTTAACTCGCATATAGAGGTGCGCTTGAATATTGTACATTTTTTTTTAAGTGGTAAAGATATTCAAACATGGGAAGAACGGTAAACACTGAAGCAAAAGTTATGATGACAGGTTGTAATCCCTGTTATTGACAAAGACTACTAACTGCATTTCTAAGACTTAATACATCCATAATAATATGTTTCGATAACATTACCTCTGGCTGTATGTACAGTATAAAATGATTTGGACAAATTTCATATATTTTTTATATTATTTTATTTACAGATTTTGGATTTAAGGAACAATAATCTTATACATATTAACAATTCTGTAACTGACAAATTGAGTAATTCTACAACCTTGAAGCAGATATGGATTTCAAGGAATCCAATAGTTTGTGACTGTGAAAATCATCCCTTCTTGTCTTTTCTACAGAGCAATTATAAAAAGGTAATGTTTATATAAATAATTGTAATAAAAAATCCATTTACATCATTAAATATTCAAAAAGCTACCCATTTTACATTAATGTTATGTTTATTTTAATAGGGTCAACCAAATTAATATATTTCATTCTATCTATCACTGTGAAGAATTAATATAAGAAGAAATAATATCAGTTTCATTAGTTAATAAACATTATAACGAAATTCCTCACAATCTTTCCACATTACATATTATAATAATGAACAGACAATAATTTGTATTCTAATGTTAATAATGTTGTTTTCAGGTAATGGATATGGCTCATCTGAATTGTTCTGATGGACGATTAGTGGGCACCATTTCTTTGGGTGATCTCTGTGGCACTACTCCTGCTGTGATTGCAATCAGTGTTGTTTTTGCACTTGCCGGACTAGTTATCGGTATTTTAGCTGCCCTCTATTACAAATATCAGGAGGAAATCAAAGTTTGGCTATTTGCCCATAACTTATGCTTGTGGTGTATCACTGAGAAAGAACTTGACAAGGACAAACTCTACGATGCATTCATTTCCTTCTCCCACAAGGATGAAGATTTTGTTACAAACAAACTCGTACCGGAACTCGAGGGTGGAACCAATCCTTTTAAGATTTGCCTTCACTTCCGAGACTGGGTTGCCGGTGAATGGATTCCGACGCAAATAGTGAGGTCTGTAGAAGATTCCAGGCGGACTTTGGTTATACTGTCACCCAACTTCTTAGAGTCAGTTTGGGGGAGGATGGAATTTAGAGCAGCGCACAGCCGCGCCTTAAAAGAAGGAAGAGCGAGAGTGATTGTCATTTTGTATGGAGATATCGGGCCTACAGATAATTTAGATGCTGAACTTCAAGCGTATCTATCCATGAACACCTACATCAAATGGGGTGACCCATGGTTCTGGGATAAACTGCGGTATGCATTGCCCCACCCCCAGAGCAACAAAATTCATGCCCCCATTCAAAATGTGCTTAAGAAAAATGGATTTGATGATCGGCTAGAATTAATTCACCCGACAACCCCCACTACTCCTCCAGGGCAGAATACTCCGCCTGCTCATCAAGCGCACACTAACCCTCTCATGAACCACGTCAACTCTCTGCCTAATGGAATCAATGGAATAAAATCGCCAAACGGAATGAATGGTACAATCACCATGAATGGATTGAAGGTCAATGGAAATGCAAAACACAGCGACGTCTAATAATGATAATTCATGTACATAATTTTATCATAAAAACACAAAAGACTGTTAGTTAAATACAACTCTTTTTAACAGTTAAGTTGGTCAATAGCTGTGAGGATCAAATAGTGGACATGCAAGTTATTTGTGCCTAGTGTGTTTCTGAGATTAATAATATCGGTATATAAGACTGATGAAAGTGAATTAAGAAACAATACTCGTAAAAACCAAGCAAATGAATATGTCGAAGTAAAAGTCAAACTGTGATCAAAATTGCACATTTTGTATGTGTACCTAAACAAAGGCACGTAAATATAACAAATAAACCTTTAGCATAATTTTGCTAGTGATATAAATTGGACGACTTTCTCTGCATTGCTTATGTTTTGTATGAGAATTTTGTTCTAGTTTATGAAAAATATATGAAAAATTTTAAAGTGTAAGGCTTGTAGACATTGTTAGAATTATTAGTTAATATTATCCAAAACATATTTTTTGTATTATTGTAGTGTGTATATAATATGTACTTTAAGAAACAAAGGTGTATACCATATTATAATGCCTAAGAATAAGGATTGATGTTTATTTAAAAATAATAATTTCCGCCCCCTCTAATTACCTATTATGTTTATATAATAATTATGAAATTGTTAAAAATATGTGTATATTCTTATTGCATAATTTTATATGATGTGTTAAAAACATTCATTCATTTGACTTGTCTAAAACTATTTAAAAACATATTGACATTGCGAAATGCTTTTTCTACATATGAATTTGATTATGTTATTGTGTGTATAAGTTCATAACGGGTCATTATTATCTTATGCTTACTGGTAAGAAATTAAAATTAAGAATTATTTTAGTAAGACTATAATATATTTTACCTTCAAAGTTACAAATTTTCTTTATTTTCTCACACATGAGGGATTCTTTAATTCATTATGATACTGATTGATGTACCCATTATGTGTTATTAATTTGTTTTTGTAATCTCACAAATATCTGTTTAATTTTTCGCTTTTATGATGTAACTGCTAAAATTTATATCATATACATACCTACACCTTATTATTATATTAATACCCATCGTTTTTACATTGTAAGTACATATATAAAATTATGTATTATGTTTTAAATACTTATTTTTTGTGCTTTAATCTTATATCGTGGAATTAAATATTAAAAGATAAAATTCATCAAAAATGAACTTGAACCACAAACCTTTACCTACTAGACGTACCAATCAACTATTTTAGCTGATATTGCTGCTGTTATCAATAATATAATTCTGTATTTTCGCAGATCTATAGAAATATCTAAATATTACAATAATCAGTAATTATTTTTTGTCCCTCTGGTGTAGAAAAGGCAAAATGATCTTTTACCTATTTTTTAAGATGTATAAATTTAAGCTGATGCATTTAATTTTGTGAATAAAAGACTTTTTTGAATAACTGTACATATTTACTTAAATTTATACCTTTCATACCAAAGAATGAATGATCAAAATGATGCATATTATTATCAATCAATATACAATCTGGATAGCTGTGGTGAAACAAAATTTACATTGATTAATTAGTGATACTAATTAAAAACCGACTACTGTTTTAGAAAGAGGGAGAAATATGCTTTAAATAGATGCTCGGGACCATTGCCATTTTTCAATGAAAAAGAAAACTTTTTTATTTGTCTCTATTTTTATTCTCTGTTATTATTATTCTCTGCATTTCTATTGAATTGCAGGACAGAACACAAATAAGGCTTTGAATATGAAACTCATTTGGTTTTTCATCCATAGAACAGTAGGTATTATCCCTCGGGTGAAATATTAAATTGAATATGCGTTATTTATAAATATGTGTGTAAAATGGATTTTCTTAAAATAATTTGCGACATGAATAATGTCACTAACGAAATTATAATTCATTTATAAAATTCTGATTATAAAAAAAAATAACTGAAATTCTGCAATCCAAATCACTGTAAAAAACAAACTGTATACTTTCATATACAGTACATCCATTGAATTTATTCTAGTAAGAAAAATAGAAATCATTTGTATGAATAAAGAAACATAGATTTCATTTGTGTGGATTGAGTAGAGAATAGGTATTTTGTGATTCTGGTTGACAATTAATTTGAAACCAATAAGAGAAATGACAAAATCAAGTGATAAGTCTAACGCTTTCAAGCAAACACAAATATCATTATAATTAAGGTATAACTTTGTTTTAAAATCACTAAATGATTTTATTGCGATTTTAAAACAAATTAATATTTTATTTATGAAATGGAAAATTACAAAGCTAGTGTTTCAAACATAAATTACACAAATTTCATTGATTTGGGCACACATCAAAACAAATCGCTAATTGCGACCAAATACTCGAATATTTAGCGCAATAATTATTGAGTGTGAAGTTTTCGTTTGCTTCGATAGGCGTCATTACACTAGGACTTTCATGCAGAACAGCTTAAATTTTCATTCATTATTAACACATTATTGTCGGGCCGTTTTTTCATCAATATAGACCCTAATTATACTTAGACAATCTGCTGCCCGACCCTCAGTATATACTAATTACAAGTATCCGCAAACCCAATTCCCATCTGTACAATATTTTTTGACGTCTCACGCGCTAGCCAAAAGTAAGCAGATAAAACGCTTATAAGCATCTCCCGCTCTCTACCAATAGTATGTAAAAGACGCTTTTAAGCATTTCCCGCAAACAATGTGTTAATAAAAAATTTGGAT
Source organism: Brachycentrus maculatus (assembly GCF_059751285.1). NCBI lineage: Eukaryota > Metazoa > Arthropoda > Insecta > Trichoptera > Brachycentridae > Brachycentrus > Brachycentrus maculatus. The sequence continues at coordinate 71,825 of NW_028280958.1, read as the reverse complement.
TATTTATATGGCGTAATTTTTGTGTATGCATAAGAGTTTTCCTTTAAAGGAGTTTTACTTGATAATATCCATGTTCCCTGTGAACAAAAAAATACCAACTACTCTGCTGTGCCAGGAACGTATAACAAATTTTTGGAGGCTGATGTTGATATTTATATATTTCATTATTTGCGCACAAATTTACAGGGAATATCAGCACATCATACTGATGTGCTGATATTCCCTGTAAATTTACAGCTAACCCCCCTATTTTAATTTTATTTTAATTTATAATGTTATTAGTTTTAGTCATTCCGCTGGTTAAAATTTAAAAATTCAATTTAAAACATTGACCCCCATTATGTGTCCTCCGATAAAGTGGTATCTCAACGTCATAGGAGGGTTTACTGTAATTTACAAAATATATTTAGCTGCGGGCGTAATATAAAAAAAAAACCCTAATGGTAGGTACTTACATTGTCTTTCAATAGTCTCTGGTTCCCGAGTTCTGGCAACCCAAAAGAAATCTCATCCAGGGTAGCCAATCATACCGAAATTCCGGTAGATATGGTTCAAATTATTGTAGTTTAGTCTTTGATTTGGTTGAAATCAACTGTATTCTGGTTTGAATTTCGTCTTTTTGGCGGTGATACAATTTTCTAGGAAGCCTTTTTCACAGGACGATTTTCTAGGACGCCTTTTTCAACAGGAAGACAAGAATTCAGTCTATCGAAATTTCAAGCTGTCATCTACCGTCTTTCGCTATTTTCACGTTGGCAATGCTGATCAAATGGCAAATATACAAAAATCAAAATAAGAAAGGTATGAATTTGTCTGGTTACGTTATTAGTATATAATCTTTGGTCTGGTTTTTCATATTTCCGCCGACGTTTTATGATGTTCCGGTGATATAGCACGCAAATCGTTTATTTTAATGCTCTGTGATTTGTTACAATCATCATGTTTGCAAATAACTACTACATTTTTACCGATAGTTTTTTGGGTCTAGGCTCGGTCTCGGAGAGTGAGAGGTTAGAAATGAATGTTCCCGGGAGGATTTTATCTGTTTATTGGGACGATCCTTTTCGGATTTCACCATATGTGGACGTTTTCAATAATTATTCTGATCTACGTTGAATAAACCTCTGGTAAACACCTTGTAATATTGATAAAAATATTAAACACGTAGGCGACTCTTACTAATGCTTTTCGATTATGTTTTCAGCTATTTGACGCCGGCCACATGCGTGGTGAGTACTCAATACAAAATCCAAAAATTTAGAGAAGTTCGCAAGAATGTGTGTATGTAAAAAACTGAATATGTATCTATTTGTATGAACACATGAACATTAAGCCACCGTCGTTTTTAAATTGCAAAGATTCCGTTAGCGGGTAACCAATGCTCTCAACACGAGACCAACCAAACATGGTGTCATTTCAAAATTACAATACAATACAGCAGAACCTCTATAATCCAAACTCCCGCTAATCCAATCACCTCTGTAATCCAAACGCCCACTCATTCCTCCCACGCTTCTTAAAAACTGAAATGATGATGAAATAATAATGCAAGTAACACAAGAATATGGTGGTGAAAGTAAAAAAATGTTTGATGCTGAAGCAATAGCAAGTATTCTCCATTCAAGCGCATTGTCTGCCTTAAATACATGCCTAGAATAGGCTGACCAAGTGGATATTCCTGTGCCTTTAATTGCGAGACAAAGCTTTTTACTTGTCATTGAATAAATGTCGATCATATTTGATTTCATTAAAAAAGTTGAATAAATACATTTCAAATTTAATGATACATATTTATTTTATTCAATAAAAATACCCTACACATTCTCTGTACTGTAATCTGAACGCTCCACTAGTCTGAGCAGATGGTAACTTTTTGGCGTTCGGATTATTATTTGACCTGTTAACCAGGCGGGACGCATAAATACGTCAAACGTAAACAATATAGGGTACGGGTAGGACATATGATACGTCCTTGAATTATATGTTGCGCCCTGGAACGGGCGGGACATATATTTTTCAAATAACAAAGGTATTAGTTATCCATACATGTCTCGACATGAATTTAAGACACGGAGTGAATTAGTATTCGGACCCGTTACGAGTTGCGCGATTGCCCGGTTAACAGGTCAAAAAAAAATGGATTGAATTCTGAGAGGTGTTTGACTGAAATAATAATTCTGAATTCTTCTTTGTCAGCTTGAAATCAGCTACACCAATTTTTTGCTAGACTTCTCTCGTTTGGGCTTTTTCAATCCACTAATTACTCGCCATGGGGATAATGTCATGCGCTCATATTTTCTGAAGTCGGCCTATTTTCTTCATGTCCCATGGTCTCCACCGCAGAACTCTCGATGCCCATCTGTTCATCTGTCATTTTCGAAATGCCATTTTATAATGGGTGGAAAAATTATGTTTCAGGAAAATGAAGAACAGTTTGGAAGAAGAGGGCTGGTGTTAGCAGACAAGAGCGTGCTGCATCGGTGAGCTAACACAGATAAGGGAAAAAGACCATACCGGCATGGATTAGTCCTCAAGAGTAGCAGCATATTCTTGCAGCCGAAGTAATCCTTCTACATGGAACTATTTCTTCCACATGGCTATTATCTCGAATAAGTATCCTGGTTTGTACCACGGCAGGTTGAGCAAAAATCATTGATAAGTAAGGATCTGCCTCCATAGTGTAGTGATTGTTCTGTAAGTACCTGGTTCGATATATATTTGTAAAGTAAAATGTTAAATATAAATCAAGAAGATCAGATCAATTAGAACCTAAAATCTGGTGGTGTCAAAAGTCTGCATAATTGGAGGGCATATATGACTAGATGTGTGGATGTGTAGGAAGCGAGAAGTGTATGTCTGGACAGAAGAATGTGGCATTCCATCCTCTCTGCCTACCCCTGTGGAGAAACGGAGTGATGGTAGTAGTAGTAGAAGTAGTAAGTATAATATTTATTTAATATTACTCTGGACTGCTACTTGCACTGCAGGGATGAAAACCTTTTTTTCATATAATTAATGATCAAATAAAAATTATGTCAAGCTGATGCAGAAAATAAAGAATAAATAATAAATAAATTACCTATGATAAAGGTCATAAGAAGAAAAAACGGATTTGAACAATGGTAGTGTTTTAATTGTTGTGGGCAAACGAGAAGTGTTCTGGTTGGATGAAGCGACGCCCTATGTCATCCTTGCAGTTCCAGGATCAAATTTTTTTTCCTTATGAAATTTTAATTTTTCTTACTTATACTTTATTTTTAATATTGTTATTCTTATGCTCCCTTTTTTTAATGCTCTATTTATTTATTTAATTGTATTTGTTCCCAGGATAGAGGTCACCGACCACTTGCTTACATTTTCATTGTCCTCGGATAATGATGAGAGTAGTAACATCATAGTACACGAGGGTATACCAGCTGGTGTGAGAGTCCCCTTCACTCCGATATCAAATATTTCTCGGTCCCCCATAGAGAGAAATAAGGAAGAATTTATTGGGATACAAGAATTCTTTCAAGACCCAATCTTCATTGTTCGAAAAATAGACCTGACCCACAGATCCCAAGAAAATATCAAGAAGACAAAAGAATTTCCCATCACGTGTGGGAAGTTGAAGTCGAAGTATTATGAAGTCGAAGTATTAGTCGAAGTATTATGAAGAAGTTGAAGTATTATAAGTCCAATCGACATGTTGCAAGTAACCCAAGACCACCCTGCCTATATGGCTTCCCGAAATTACGTCAATGCGTCTCAATACGTCCCGTAGTTCCAACCTTCTCTGAACCGAATTACTTTATTTCCAAAAAGTTAGACTGTGATCAATTTCTGTAACATTTTTACACCGAGACACACAATAAATAAAATAAAATAAAATAATGTTGAATTAGTTGGAAAATTGAAGGAGATAGACCGTTAAGATACCTCAAAATTAATTTAATTTGACATGGTTAATTTGTTTACAAATGTGCCGGTAAACAAAAGTAATGAAATTGTTCAAAACTTTTTTAAGGACTCAACTTTAGATAAACATATTGTAAGGGGGATGTTTAAACTGCTACTAGATGTGTGTACTAATCAAAATTTCAATTTCAATGATGATATGTTTATATGTCCAATCTAATGGTTAACACACGGAATTTTCTCTGTCCCCAATTCATACGGACATTTTTGTAGATCACTTAGAAAAAAAAATCTTTCATTATAAACATCCCCTATTCAAATTTGCTGAAAAATTATTTAGACAACTATACTCTTTTCTCAACTTTCTTGATAATTTAATAATTTAATTTAATTTAATTTGAAAATAAAATACAGTTTGACTTAGAAAACAACTGAGGTAAACATAAATTTCTTAAATCTAATAATTTGAAAATAAAATACAGTTTACCTTAGGAAACAACGGAGGTAAACATAAATTTCTTAAATCTAATAATTTGTAAATAAAATACAGTTTACCTTAGAAAACAACGGAGGTAAACATAAATTTCTTAAATCTAATAATTTGAAAATAAAATACAGTTTGACTTAGAAAACAACAGAGGTAAACATAAATTTCTTAAATCTAATAATTTGAAAATAAAATACAGTTTGACTTAGAAAACAACGGAGGTAAACATAAATTTCTTAAATCTAATAATTTGAAAATAAAATACAGTTTACCTTAGAAAACAACGGAGGTAAATATAAATTTCTTAAATCTCAAATTAGGCATAATCGATAGAAAAATCACTTTTGATGTATACTGAAAACCCACGCATATGGACACTGTTACTTCCTCTTTCTCAGCCCATTCCCTTAGTTATAAACTGGCTAGATTCAACTCCATGATCAAAAGGTCCAAATTTAACCCAGAAATTTATTCAATTAAACAAATTGCATGCAATAATGCTTATAAACCAAATATGATAGGACACATTATTGGCGTGTAAATTTAAAAAAAAATGTTTCTCTACTCAGCCGAGGCATGGATGAATTAGTCTATAATTATATATTGTGCATATGTGGGACTTAATTAAATTTCTATTCATTATAATTATATTTCTTAGTGAAGTTTAGTTAAGCCATAAACTTAACATATCTCTCACTCCTTTCAAGAACGTCATAAATAAAAAAACTTGATTTTTCAGGAGAACGTTTTTAAAGTTTAAAAATATTTAACAATGTATTAAAAATAAATACTAAGCCACATTGAACTTTTTACTATGCAACAGATCTTTTTAGGTAAAACCTGAAGGTTTTTTCTCCATTTGAAAAATATTTAGTATATTTAAAAAAATAATTAAACAATACCTTTTCTTCAAAATGCAAAAACAACACTTTCTGCAGCAACAATTTATGACGTTCTTGAAAGGAGTGAGCGATATATATTTATTTTTCAATGAATTTTAACGCTGTGAATGTATTTTAGTAAAGCATATAAGACTTTAAGTTAGTTTTGTTAGCATATTTAATATTTAAAGCATGCACTTTGTGGTAAGTTTTTTTTTACTTTTACAAAAAATGTTTTATATGTCAGATATAAGAGTTATTTGTAGTGTGTAGTAGATTTAGTTAAAATATGTAGTTATAGAGTAATGAGTAGCGGGAAGATGCCTACCAATGGTCGCGCTGAGACTCGCAATCCAGTCAGCCGCTTATCCCGGGGGGGCGTAAAGAAGAGGATAACACAACAATGTAAGATTACGACGTGCAATATTAGAGGAGGTATGGATGGAAAAATTAATGAACTGTGTGATATAATGAAAAGTAAGTGCTTAGATTTATTATGTGTGACTGAAAGCTGGGAAAAAGGAAAGAACGTTTGAGATGGAGAAGAAAAGATTAGATGGCTTGGACATGTGGAACGTATGAGTGAGTAAATAATGGTTAAACAAATTTATGAGGCTAGGAAAACTTGACACTATCAGGTATATCAAATACTTGATAGCTTCCAAGTCAGGAGTCGAAATAATCGGCGGGTATTTATGAGGAGATGCTGAATGTGGAAGAGGCGAAGAATGTTTGCAAAGATGGGGTGGTGTTATTCTCTCTGCCTACCCTGCGGTAATAGCGGTGTGATGGTTAGTTAGTTTTATTATATGTGCGAGGAAAAGCACTGATATTGAAGATGTTTATACAGTTGGTGTTTCTGGTGCGGTAGTAAACATATTGATGACAGACTTTATAAACAGAGGTTATACACTTTGGGTACACAATTGGTACACCAGCCCGAAACTTACAAGTTCTTCACAAAAGTGGCACAAATGCATGTGGCACTATCGAAAAAACAGATTGTGGCTTCCTCCTATTCCTAAACTTGAAAAGTGAAACTGTCCATTCTGAAAACATGATGGCACTTAGGTGGCGGGATAAAAAAATCATTTATATGTTCACAACTCTGAATAATGATAGTGTATAAAGGAACTGGAAAAAAACAGATGAGCCAATAAATTCTAATGAGCAAATTATAAATAAAAAAAACATATGCATCCTCGAATACAGCAAAAATATAGGTGCAGATTGCAGCGATTCATTAATAAGTTCTATTGAGTCTGTGCGAGAAAACTGGCCTTACATATGATTGACGTGATAATTTTAAATTCCCCTGGATTTTTTTTACCGAAACAGGTAAAAGACTCACTTTTCCACAATTTCAAAAACCCGTAATCACTAAGTGGACTGAAAAATATCATGTGCTTGCTTCACAAACAGGACTGCTAATTACCAGACTGCCAGACACCTCATGAAGAAAATAGACCCAACAGCTAGGATGGTAAAGCCATACTGAAATTGTCATGTTTGCACTGAAGTTGTCACACAACAAAACCTTGAAAAGGAAGGAAGTCACGCAATGTCGGAGTCCCACATGCAAAATGCCCTAAAGAGGCATACACTTTGGGTATACAATTGGTACACCAGCCCGAAACTTCTTACAAGTTCTACTTACAAAAGTGGTACAAATGTATGTGGCACTACAACAGCACAAAGGTGCTGATCCCTACCCTGAAGATTTTCATACAATTCTGAGATATTAATAATGTCTGTTTTCAATGTAGTGTTTGTTTTCAATTCCATTTTAATTAACAAAATTTTTCAATAAAACGCCCAAAAAACTACCGCACACCAGCATCAAATAGACTATACCACAGCCGCATATTTTATATGGCTGCCAGGTTTTCTGCAGGAATGTTAATATTTTTGTGTAAGTACTCGTGCAAAAAAAAAATATTAAAAAGGTAAGCGAATTATGTCTTGTGAACTGAACGACTTCCAAAAGTTTCACAAAAAAAAATTTTGTTAAAAATGTATTTTTTTGTCAACAATATTTTACTGGGAAATAACCCAGCATGGGACTTGTTGGATGAAACTTGTAATTGAGCTGCTTAGGGGTTAAGAGCCGATTAAAACCATTTTATAACTTTTTTTTAGCCAGCGCTTTTATAATAAAATCGGTCTTTCTGTATTTTTGTATAACATAACTTGATATTGACAACAACAAAAAATTAATTAATGTAACTTGCGTGTTTATTTTTACAAATAAAACCTTTCCAACAGAAATAGCATTTTTATTATACTTATTTGAAAAAAAAAATAATTACACCTACCACATTATTTTTTAGTCAGTTTTTTTCTGAATAATGTAGTAGTATTTAGAACACTGTACAGGTATTCTCAATGTTTCACAAACTGTAATTTCTCAAGGGGGCCAAAGGACACAGAATGGGGGCGGACAAAATATTTGTTTTCCTGAGGTTTTGCCAATTTCATTTACCAAATCTACAAAATAATTAAGCAAGGGGTGCTTGACTAAAAAACATTTGAGAACCTAAGTCATAAACAAATGGTTAGCAACAGTACCAGTTAATTAAAGCCTTTACTATAGAATGGTTACCTTGTGGCTCCGGAACATTTGGACCTCTGCGGAGGAATGATCATCACGTAGAAGAGTGTTAACAGTACTTTAGATAGTGCAGCAGAAATTATATTGGCATTTCATAAATCCTATAAAAAAAAGAATGATGAGTATATTAAAGCCCTGTAGAGGAATGGTCAACTGCTGTTACGGAATTTTTAGGTTCCATCCTTGGTTTGGTGTACCGCACTTTAAAAAAAACTGTTTTTTGTTGAGTTCTATCATTTCTTACTGAAAGTAAGAAATGATAGAACTGGTAAAATGATAGACTTCCCTCATACTGGAAGTCCTTAAGAGCAAAAGGTGGATATGGTTGGGACATGTCCTTAGAATGCCACCTGAGAGCGTCAACCCCTCATGTCTCTTCTTCCAACCCCGAGGATTCCGGCGCCCCGGAAGGCCGCTGACGACCATTCACCGTCTATACTCAGCGGAACTTCGAGACGCCAAACTGACCTGGGAGGAAGCCAAGGAGATGGCGCGTGACAGAGTGACTTGGAGACGTCTCGTGTTGGCCATATGCTCCACCTAGGGAGCAAACATGGAAAGAAATAGAAAAGAAATATAATTTCTTTACAATTTATATATTTGTAATACATTTTTATGGAAAAATATTAATAATTTGATTTTGTGTTTGCTCCGATTGGGGTAACAGCTTAATTGCTTCAAATGTCCTAATCCCAATGCGCATTATTGAGGGGAATCTACTGTATCTGTAAGTTACTGCTACACGAAAGTAGGCAAATAACGGTATACCTGTTTAGGTCAGTTGAGACCAGTTTTGAACAAATTTTCTTCAGTATTTTATAAATTTTATTAAGTTGGTTTGTTTTTATAAATTACTTAGTCTTTACACATGACTCACCAGCCACCTGCTGTAGCCATATTCACATCGTGTGCTGCTCTTTTTTTGAAAACGGGACATTTTGAGGTCCCGAAACTTTACTTGGGGACACCAGGACAGGCTATCTAAAAACGGGACGGTCCCGTTTAAAACGGGACGTGTGGTCACTTTAGGTATACCACATATCGCTCACTCCTTTCAAGAACATCATAAATCAAAAAACTTGATTTTTCAGGAGAATGTTTTCAAAGTTTAAAAATATAATAAAATGCATTAAAATTAATATCAAGCCACCTATTAAACTTTTTTCTGTGCAACAGATCTTTTTAGGTAACAACACTTTCTGCCCTGTAGCGGGTAGATATTAAGTTAAAAATTTGGCTCTTTTGCTGGGATATAGTACATTTTTTGGGCATTCCGAAAACATGCACAACTGAAAATTGACGATTTTTTATTTATGACGTTCTTGAAAGGAGTGAGCGATATATCTGCCTTGATACACAATCCTAGCTTTTTTGAAAACTACCATTAAATGGAATCAACTCATAGTGCAATAGTGTTTTTTTTACTGTTTATATATATTAGTGTGTAATGTATCTATTTTTGTTCGTTTTCATCGAATAACCATAGTAAAAGTAAAACCAGGCTTTGCTGATTTTAGTGCTCCGTAAAGTACAGAAAGGGTTTTTTCTCAAAAACCAAACAATATTTAGAATACATTCCTTTGAGCTTTGTTCATAAACTAGTTTATGGAATACTCAACAGATGGCAGTTTTGGAAAAACACCTGATGGCGCTGCTTTCCCAGATACGAACATGGTAGTTGGAAATGTTCAAGCAAAATATTTCGATTAAGGTCGAATAAAAATAACACATAATACGTTTAATAACTACTTATTTAAATATTCCGTTATTTCAACGAACTTCACCAATAAAGTATGTATTAAGTATATAAGTATATTGATGTGCCTATGACACAATGTAGTGGCTGTCAATGTAAATATTTACAAGCAGGTACGCAATTATTACATTAAAAATAATATTTAGGGTAATATAACGTAATACAAACAGAATCCAATACATTAAAATATGTACATCGTGTATCATTGAAATCGTATAAATAAATTTGAAAATAATTTTGCGCAGTAGTTTTTGTTTATTAAATCGGTCGCTAGGGGCTGGAAATTTAAATGTTTATTGAAACAAAAATACAGTAAACCCCCCTATAACGCTGAGATAGGTGATGCATTATCGAATGTATTGTAAGAGGTTAATGTTTTAAATTGAATTTTTGAAATTAATTTTTGAAATGAGTAATTTAGATTTAAAATACAATTTAAAAACATTAATCCCCTTTAACGTTCCCTCCGATAACGCCAGTAGAGTATCAACGTTATAAAGGGGTTTACTAGTAGTATGTTTATGACGTACATTATATAGATGGTAGGTACGTGTATAAAAGAAGAAGTCTTTTAAAGATTTGAGCTCAATCTTTTTCCCTCGGAATGATTGCTCATATTTATTAGGTTTTTATTTTATTACTATTTTACATTAAAGCATTGCTTCGTAGTATTTTCATATACTTACATGGCCCTTTTCATAAACTCTTTATGTTAAGAATCTAAATATTTTTTTGAAATTTAAATATTTGTGTTTCTTATTATTTACACATATATTTCAATTTCATACTATTTCTGTAAGCCTAAGTGGCTCATTATTAGAAATATGTATCAAATTGTAGTAGAGTGGGTTTGAACCGAGAAACTCCGACTTAAGAGTCCGCAACACTAACCACGGGATCACAACCCGACAATCGCTTACTTAGATAAAAAAAAATATACATAGTGTGATAAGATTATCATAAATCAACACTCAATAACGCACTACCATTAAAAATCATTATTATTTTCAAATTGTTCATGTCAATTACATTAAAATTGTTCATAATGCAAGGCACCCTTAGTCTTACGAAAAAAGTATGAAATAGAAATATTTGTGTATATAATAAGAACATTTTTATATTTATTACTCTGAAAATAAAAATAATATTGCTACAATTAAATTTGATAAAATTTTAATTATTTGTTCATTTTTTGGATTTTATTTTATAAATGTATCGTTTCTTGGGAAAAAAATTACGGTTGAATAAACATTTATGAAAATACTGCGTAACGATGCTCCTTCATAAGTATCAAAAGCTATAAAATTACATTCAAAGTTTAATTAATACTTGTAAAAGCCTTATCCCAAAAGGAATACCATATGTACTGAAAATATAACATTATAAAAATCTCATCCAAAATATGATTTTCAATATTTTTTTTTGTCGAAAGGGAGTTCAAAAGAAATAATAAAATTGTGTTAATCTTTCTAATAATGCTGACAAATTAATTATTTGAATGAAACAGACCCGTTACAAGGAAAGCCTAATTTCTCAAAAAAATGTTACACAATTCTTTTCACAAATTTCTCCGTTGTCATCAGGATAAAGGCAAACGGAAAAACTTGCAAACAGATTAAACTTTTTAAATACTTTCTTCCGAGACGAAATGAAAAAGCAATTAAAGCCCCTGATAACGCGACGGAAAATCCAAACTTATTTTCAAAACGTGAAATAGCTCTGAAGTTGCGATATAAATAAACAAGAAATAATAATTCTTTTTACTCAACGGACAAATGTTATTCTTGAATTTTAATTATTTTTTAAAACTTATGTCATCTTAGTTTTCTCGGTTAAATTGATATTTTTTATTTGAGTATTTTTGTTTTCCAAGTTTTGCCTTATCTTTTATAACCTTATTACTACCAAATAGTGAGTGAGGAAATGTTTTAGAAAAATGTGTAATGAATAATATAATAATTCTACACATTCCTTGGACTGATATGGTCAGCAACGCCAATGTCGTCCGAAGAGCAAGAGCAGGGAGACAGTTGCTGACTAATATCAAAGAAGAAGAAGAAGGGATAAAATGGATACTGTGCCACATGCATACGTGCGTTTGTCCATTTATAGTATCCATCATAATATTGTGACCATCCTTGCACTGATTTGATGTCATTTTCATCCAAGAAGTATGTTTTTGAAGCAATGTTTTAAAATTATTTATTGACATTTCGTAATGGCTTAAGGATAAGTTATTTTACTAAAATTAAACACTTAAATATATAACACTTTAATGAGTTTTATTTTGTTTTAAGGTCAAGTCATGAATAATTTAGAAAATTTAGAAAAACATAAAAATTTTAATTCACATAAAACATTAATTAATAATGTACCTACTGTTTCAAAATACGACACCATTATTATCAATGTTTCCTTTTACAAAAAATCTTGTTCCTTAACCCCCCTCCCTATATTTACTAACCCAAATATACACCTAAATATGTTTTTGTTCGTTAGTTTTAATTTGTACCAGAAGATGAAAACATCTGTTGTTTTCGAAACTAGTCGTAAATAAAATAAAACTCATTTAAGTGGTATATTCAAGGGCTTAATTTTAATAAAATAATCATGTCATTCCACAAAGTGAATGCCGAATCAATAAATAATATAAGGATAAGTTTATTATAAAACCATGTTCTTTTTAAAAAAATATTATTTTAATGTACCTACATTATGTCATATAGTCGAAAACAATTATCTGAATTATTGTCGACCAAAAGTTGTTTTCTCCAGAAGTTTCTGCATTTATTTCGGCGCGTGTTCCTTTTAACAACATTATGACTAAAAAATATTTCCACGACTCTCAACCCATTGAATGAAGCCAACAGAATAAACTTTGATTGGAAATTTCCTCCTTATTCTTCAGAGACCGCTCTTTGCTCATCCTTTTTTGATCGAAACTTTTAAAATCGCGGTTCCATTTCTCGACTGTCCCGCGAGCAATAAACTAAACTTTTTATTTTTCCTTCCCGAATCGAACGGAAGGATTTGGCATTTTGTAGAAATTTGTGTTTTTGATTGAGAGATATTTTATACCTCTCACTGAAAGGGTTTTCTAGAACGTGCATCTCTATCATCCTGAATATTTTTGCAAATATCTCCTGTGTTAAAAAAATCGATTCACAATTATTGTAATATTGCGTGAAAAATATGTTTTATTTATTTATTTATTTTATTTATTTCAAAACATATAACATACATAAATCATATATACATATAATATTCCCGATGAGTAATTTCTATTTCTCATTTTGGGACATGGGATTAAGGTTAACTAGACTGGAACACAAATAATAAGTTAACAAAAATGGTTTTTTTAAATAACCAAAACTAATACTGGTACCTTGTTTAGTTTATCGAACTGAAACGAAGTGAGATTGGATTGTGAACTTTAAATATACATTATTTTGTTGGAAGTTCAATCATGGGCAAAATGGTGAACGTATATAAAGTGATCATTTAAGCCATCAAATACCAATACATGGGATGCTCAAACTTCCATCTACTTTCTTATAAAAAAGATACATGCTTAGTCTCAAATTGAGATACCTATAAATTGTTTTACACATTTAAAAAAAAGTAGTTTCTATGATTTTTTGAATGACACATTTTTATGCTCCGACCTTTAGTTTACCAATATTTTAGCCGGCTAGTCATTGTAGTAACGTTATCTCTGATAACCATTTATTCAATATTTAAAAAAAAATGTACTGAATTAAACAATTGTTTTTTTTTTACATGTAAATTATGTTTTTATTTAATTCACAGTTTTTCACACAAAATGTGTCTTTGTATATAAAATATAGTCATCGAGTTTACTTTTTATAGTTTAACTAAGAACTATGTTACTAAGCCAAATAATTGGTGAATTTCTACTTATTCTTTTACCCTTATTTCATAATTAGAAAAAATGTTTTAACAATGGTTTCATATTTCTTTAATGCAAAATTGGTTATATAGTAATTAAGTAATAAAGTAAACATATATTATTTTTTGACATCTCATCAAAGATGAAGAAGAATATAGAAGTCTGAATACGTTTAATACGTTGCACGTGTGTGAGGTGATCACTTGAACCAGCCTATGAAGGTCGTCAGCCCCGTAAATGCCCAGACTTCCATATTCTTCTTCATCTTTGATGAGATGTTAATAAATAATATGAAAATGGCTCCTGTAATTGGAGATAATCAAGATTTTGTGAACAAAGTGAAATGTTGTAAATAAAGTATGTTTTTAAATTTTACACTCTTTGCTTATTACGAATATTCCGATTAAATATTGCTAGCATTCAAAATATTATTGCAGAATTCATCACGAATTCAAAACTTAAACCCTTTCAACTCGTTCTATTAATTCAAAGCATTTTTCAAAGTACTGAAATATTCCCGTATTTCACGAAGTTCAGTTCCTTGCATTCCTCTGGGAAGCATTGCCTTGAGAGGAGAGGAAAAACTTAAACTTGTTTATTGGAGTAAAAATATAAGTTGGGCCCGAGTCCAGGAGGGTTTATAAAATATGTACCTTCCTTCTCACCCGCGCAAGTCTGGACAATGTGACGCTAACTAACCGGGAGAAGTTTCCTCAATGTGTTGACCAACTACCGATGGCAATAAGAAACTGTGTAAAAAGTGGGATCCCCGACGTGAAGACAAACAATTTGGAATGAAAGCTCCTCCACAAACGAGGAACTGTTTAAAAGAGAGGTTTTCTTTCAGTTTCAATATTACATCGACAATATAACAAGGTACATCTGTGATATGAAAAATATATGCAATATTTTGTGTGTGTTTCACAAATCTTTCACTTATTTTTAATTTTTGACATTTAAATTTAGGTAAATCTGGGTAAATACATAAAGTTCCATATTCTTCTTCAAGATGAGATGCCAAAATATAAAAAAATGTATTATTTACTGAGTTTGTTTTAACCGAAAACAGGTTCATTTTAATGAATAATTTTATTTGCAACATTTTGAGTGTGTCCAAATACTTGTTCACAAAATCTGGATTATCTCCAATTACAGGAGTTATTTTCATATTATTTTTTGACATCTCATCAAAGATGAAGAAGAATATGGAAGTCTGGGCATTTACCGTAAGTGTTTTTCTTTTACAATTTCATAAAGAATTTTCATTTAAATTTAACCCAATGTTTTTTTAATTCAAGGAATTTTTTAATAAAAAGGAATTGGTGAATAACTTTAGGCAAACTAATATTCTGAATAAACAAACATTACCATTTTTTTAGATTAAATTTTTGTACTAATATTTCTTGGTGAAACTGCATTTTATGTAATAAAATAACAACTTTACAGTTAAACACACATATTTTATTTGACCAGTGACCGGGTTATGTCGTTACTATGACTGGTTAGTCCGATGATGTCGGTAATGGCGAAACCGGTTACCTAAGGTAAAATAAAATATATGTGGAAAAACTATTTCTACATTTTTATAGATGGAATGCAGTAGGTATAGTCACTAATGGTTTGCCTCAAAAATAACTGCCAATGAATATTAGAAATTACCGAGTCAATCAAGGAAAATGTTTGAAAGCTCGTTTTTTGTCTATCTAAATATAAAACATGTTTACAATTGCTGGAACTTGTATTCAGAAATAAGTTATGATGAAACTCATGTTAAAATGGATTTCTTTTGTTTTTGCTGCTTCATATATATTTTTTAATACTAGTATCAGTTCATAAAGCTTCAGGAACGAAAGCTTCCCATTTGCAATCAAGATTTGTAAAAATTCTTAATACCTTCAAAGTGTAATAATTTTTGTTTTTATTGCTTTTAATAAAAAAAATTGTTGTGATTTGCAGATAAAATCAAACGGAATCGTGAAAAATGGAAGGTTAATTGAATATAATATTTAATCTTATTAATTACATGTATCTATTACCAGCTTTTATTTAATTTTGTGAATTGAATTAATTAACATTTTTAATAATAAATCTTTTGTTTAAATCGCTATTCTGAAATCCACTTGAAAGTTATCCATTTTTAACAGCTTTTTTTATAAAGTCATTAATTTATTCGGCAGTTACTTTGTTGTAATATCTATCCATTCTAAATTTAACTGTTACTCGGTAAATATCACTACTTATTAAAGTCTATCAAAGCGTTTGATAATGTTAGAAATATTCCAAATAGTGGAATTTACGTAAAAGTTAAACTTTATGTAGCTTTTTACTAGCTTGAGTGTGTGTTGTTGATCTATCGTCCAAAAAAATTAATAAATCTATTTGAAACGAATCACACTTCGGCTGTGAAACTGACGTCTCTGGTTTGGTTCCCTACAATTTCGAATCGAATTCAAGAAATATTTATTTCATTTGGTCTCGGCATGTGTTATATTTTTTTTACCTACATTCCCTGTGATGATTATCCTACCTGCAGATAAGCCTGTAAAATACAGGCTTTGCGGGTTGTATTTTTCTAAACTTTTATATTTTTGCTTGAAATTTATTCTGAAATGTCGCTGAAGGGATTCACGGAATTTCCTGAAAATATTATTTTACTTCACTTCTAATGAGTTAATGCCGATATGTTATTCCTTCATAATTAGTACGTCTGTCCAAAATGAATTCGGAAATTGTACCCGGAAACAATGTTTATTGAAGTCGCGGACATTAATATGACGTCGTCTAACATGAGCATGATGCTTGTTTAAGGTCAACATTTGATAAAGGGTGTGCTGTATTTCATGTACCTAATATCCCATTCCCGTCCCATGTTTATTACCCTGCATAAATTGCCACACCCCGTTGTTTTAATTCCTCCGCCATTTTGTTAATACCCACGTACACTGTGTAACGTATATGGGCTTGTAATGATATTGCGCGTGGTTCAATTAGCTAATGAAAAAATGTATAACCGTAGGATTGTCGCGCGTGATGGACTCATTGTTTAATATACAGGCGGTTTTTTTTTTAATTTATAGATTTATAATAAAAATTCACAATATTTTTTTTCTTATCTTATTCGCATATGGACAATCTTGTTCTTCTTGTTTTAACGTCTGACAGTATTTGAGGTTAATCAGTTCTCCATTATATTTAGCTATGAGAAATAGATCCTGTAATATTTTGGATGCTGGCTATTCCTGTCCAATTTGCAATGTTTCCCAACCACGTTTTTTTCCCTTTCTCCTTCACTGTTCTTTCACCAACCTTGCCATTCAAGAATTATTTGAAGGAGATGATACCGATTACGCCCTTAAGACACCCTCGAGATATTTAATACTCCTTCTCTTGATCATACGTTTGTGAGTATACTTACAAAAAAATGCGTTCTTGTCACGAAATCTTCCATGGTAAGCAATATAAATAAATTGTTTACGGTATTTTCCCTAATTTTTTAAAATCAGTGAAAAAAGAATTTGCATTTTTCAAAAAAGAAGTAAAACATATTTTTGTTTTATCAGATTTGATGTCAATTCATATATATTACATCAATGCTTATGCAATCGAAAAATATTGCTTGAATTTATAATGAAAAATGAACCATCAGAATGAGTATGGATGTTGTATAAAAAAAATGTCAACACATATATCAGCGATTCACTTTATGACCAGTGGGACCACTCTCGAGAAATCAAATTTGGGATAGAATTGTCGAAAAATTGTTTCTTTAAAGTGCGTAACCTCCTCAGACTTTAACCGCAATCTGTATATGATAATTGTTGCTACATATTTTCAGTGGTTCTCTCTATGGCAATGATCATTGAACTCTCATTCAAGTTACCATAAATAAAAGAAATTAGAAGAATGAGTAAGAAAGAATTGGGTTAAGAGATTCAAACTGAGAAGTTTTAAAATAAGTGGAAAGAATGGGAAGTTATAGATACTGTAAAGAAAATAACTCGAATGCTTTGGCTATTTGTCTATGTATGAAAAAAATGTATGTGTTTTAATACAAAGTGAAGTCGAAGGTTAACGCATCATAAGATCACGCACATCTTGGATAAAAAGACAGATCTCGACCCGATATGTACCGAATAATGCGACTCGGTAATAACAATAATGAATCAGACTGTATGTTATTTCTACAAAATGTAGTCATGTAGTCTATGCGTTATCAGGAAAATGAGCATTTCGTGGTTACAGTAGATACTAGACACACACACATTTATTTATAAATTTATGTATATATATATATATATATATATATATATATATATATATATATATATATATATATATATATATATATATAAATATATATAAATATATATAATATATATATATATATATATATATATATATATATATATATATATATATATATATATATATATATATATATATATATATATATATATATATATATATATATATTCGATTCCCAGGGGGGGGGGTAAAATAAATAAAAGGGATTTTTTCACTGTACTATTTATTCAATATTACCGTGGACTGGTACCTGAAGCGAAGGGCTGATCACCTTTCCTTCATGTGTAAAAGATCAAGACAACACTGCGTTTGTATTACGCAGTGCCCTTTGCACCATTGGGGTGCGGATAAGGGTTTTATTATTTATTATTTTATTATATATGTATATATATATATATATATATATATATATATATATATATATATATATATATATATATATATATATATATATGTATATATATTTTATGACACTACGTAATTGAATGAAAATGATGAAAACGTTTTTGTGAGTTCAACCATATTGACGTCTCGGGAAATATCCAGGGGTATGAACGTAAAAATAATGTGTATTTTGAAAAGCATTATTAACTTTGTAGTATGGTTATATAACACTATCTTTCTGAATTCAATTTTTGTATATAAGTATGTCCGACGGTGATAATTTAATAAAAAAGATGAATCATAAGGAGAGTGTTGTTTTAAAACGTCAGAATGTGATTTTTATTGTTATGTTGATCTAAATTCGCTCTGCGCATGAAGAGCGGGACTGATCACCTTGCATTCATGTCACCTCGATACGAACCAGTGCCCTGTGCATTATTGTATACGGATAAGGGCTGGGAACAAAGTGAATGGTGCACTGAAATCAGTTATAGCAAATAAAAACCTATCAGCGGAAGCTAAACTGGCAGTGCACAACGGAGTCCTGGTTCCAACTCTAATGTATGGAAGTGAAACATGGAGTTGGCAAAAGAAGGATGAAAGTAGACTGAATGCAGTCGAAATGCGATCTCTCAGAAGAATGTGCGACAAAACGATGTATGATAGATGTGCGAATAGTGAAATAAGGAAGGAATGCAAAGCTGAGATAAGCATTATCGATAAAATTAAGAAAGGTGTGTTGAGATGGTTTGGACATGTAGAACGAATGAGTGAGGAAAGAACGGTAAAACAAATTTATAAGGCGAATGTTAGCGGGAAAAGAAGCAGAGTAAGACCGAGAAAAACATGGCACGATCAGGTATGCCAAATACTTGAAAGTGGTCAGGTTAGGAGTCGTAACAATCGGCGGGTATGTATGAGGAGATGCATGAACGTGGAAGAGGCGAAGAATGTTTGCAAGGAGAGAGTGGTGGGGCGCTCTATTCTCTCTGTCTACCCCTGCGGGGAAGCGGCGTGATGGTTAGTTAGTTAGTTAGTTAGGATAAGGGTTAAGAAAGAACATAAGTTGTTCCTATTGTTGTTTGGTTTTACATTAGCAGCAGTTAATCGTAGCTATTTTTTAAATTTTACAAACGATCTCATAATATTTGTGAGAAACGAAATACAATCGGATGTATTTGGCATCTAAACTGTAAACATAATTTGGTTAGAGTCATAAGTCTTCGAGAAGGTATGCATAATAACCTATCATTTTATACAAAAATTTGTTAAAATTTTGTGAAATTTAATTTGTGTAAAAAAAATGGCCTTTGATATGGTCACCCTATTAAAGCAGTAGATTATTTTAAAAAGGGTAAATTGCATGCATAATAAATAAATAAAATAAATAGTGAAATTGAATGCCCCCTTTGGACTGTGCCTAGCAATAATGCAAATTATTACTTATAACCCTTATCCGCACCCAATGGTGCATAGGGCACTGCATCGAATTGACGCAGTGTTTTCTTGATCATTACTTACACGAAGGCAAGGTGATCACTCTTGCGCTTCAGGATCCAGCCCAGGCTAATATTAAATAAATATTACAGTGTAAAATCACTAATATTTATTTTCACCCCCCCTGGGAATCGATCCCAGCACGGTAGCTAAACACGCTGACCATTACACCACGGAGGCGGACAAAAAAAATGCAAATGAAAAAAAATGTTGCTTAAAATATTTAAAAAAAATACAAATTATATTGTATTATGAAGTTATTAAGAGGGGACCGATCAACGCCTTTCAAAATAATGTTTTAATTCCTTTGAACCCGTGATTATTTCATATTCATGTTCATATATTATTCATGATTCTTTCCAGCACTATACATTCAAACTAAAGTTAATCTCACGTTGAGAAGGTATATAAAGGGTGCGACATCACCACCCCGAGCCACCCTTCACCACACCTTTCACAAGAAGTGGATGACAAAGTCTAATACTCGCGAGACACGGTAGGGACTTTTAATTATGAATATGACGTACGAGTCTAATCATTTTTCGTGTCGCGGAGTACATAAAACATGAAATTGGGCCCCTAGACTCGAGATCACGTATCCGATTTTTGTTTGGCGTACCTACAGAATACATGACGCATCCATGTCGGCTTCAGTTCACAAATTCACTTTAAAAATTTCTATTTTCAGTAGAACCTCGATTATTTGGTATGATTGGCGATAATTGTGCAAATACCTTGGAACTGTTCTGTGTCTGTCTGCTATGTTGATGTGCTGCAGGGTTTTGGACGGGCTAGTGTACCGGCTAACGTCGGATTTGAATCAGATATAGCTGACTAACTGAACTAACTACTAATCCAGTTCATTCAGGACATTCGGTCGGAGGTTTTGTCCTTCCCGCTGAATGTCCAACACCTTTTGTCAATCAACTCCAAAAATGTTAATGGTGCGATCGTTAAACATCTAAAAAAGTATGGCAAAAGCGTGTGACCCCAAAAAAAATCAAAAAAAAATTTAAAAAAAATTGTTTAAGTAAAATCACTATTATGGCAAGTATCTCCCTAAATTGGGTGCTTTGCCAGTAAATTAAAAAAAAACTAATAATCCCTTTTACTGCCTACACTGGGGCACTTCTAGAAACTTGGTGGTGGTTTTACAAATTTGTATTTATTTAGACTGGCAGTGACAAGGACATTGAAAACTATTAAATGTTGATTAACAGTAAAATCGGAGTAAAATTTTGTTCTACATTTTCAAATAACTTTTGCAAATTAGTTAATAAAATAAAGTTTGCCAGGAAGCCTAGATTGTAGATTCTGCATCAGATCAGGGAATGTAGTTTGGAGCTTTCAATGATTGAGGACGAAGCTAATCCGGATGAGGAAAAATACTTTTGTTCGAAAAAAAAACATAATTGACACGGAAAGACAAGTGCATTCGATAATGTTTTTTTTTTTTTTCAATTCTAAATTTGCAAAAAGCTTTGATATAATTTTTTCTTACCATTAATTTCTGCTTCAAGCCAGCAGTTTTACGATCAGAATGTTATGCGTTAAAAGGTAACAATGGTAGACAAAATTCTGTTCGTGCAAATCAGACACAAAACTTTTTTTTTCTGTATGAATATTTTATTATTTTGTTTTTCTAGTTTTCTTATTAAAAATAACAATACTCAGTATATTTTACAAAAAATGGCAGTTTATTACAAATATGGTAATAACAACTAAACGACTCGCTTCTTATTAAAATTCAATATTGTTTTTAACTTCGTCAAAATAAGCGTACGAAGTCAAGCATAAGACCCCGGAATTGTAAAGTTTAAAAAAATCTGGGTTATGGTTTTACCTCACACAAAGACCTTTATAAAACGTGTCATATATTATTTGTGCTTTACGAATAGAGCTCATTCAATGCCAACATACTAAACATGATATTTTCATATCAAAATCTACGCATTATTTATTATGATAATTATTCTAATCACGTCAAAAATATTTTATCGGTTTATTAAGTTTTTAAATACACTTAAGATGAAATCATATATTTTTTCTATATAATTATAATTATCACATTTTATACAATGATAGCTTTACCCAACAAAGCGTTGAGCGTTGATGTGACTCAGTCTCATTAAATGGAACATAAAGAAAATAGAAAGCATACATTCTATCATGTTTAATTTATTCTTGAAGGGTAGTGAAAATGTTAAAATACATGAATTAACTTGCAATCGAAAACACTAAAAATTATATCTGACAGCAATTGTAAAAAAGCTGTTAAAAGATGTTTTCATCTATCACAGATTTAGGAGATTGAAGATTTTCAACATTTCATTTTTATTCATATAGATATTAAAATTGTGTGCAACTACGATTATCAAACATTAAAAAACATGAAACATTACTTTAAGACACGAAAACATATGCTTAGCAACTAACAATCAAAAGGAAGCGAGAAAATATTTTGAGAAAATAATAATTTATCAAAATTATTTCCCGAATTGATTCGGTATTTGTGATGTAGTAATATCTCTCTTTTTTTTGTTCGAGAATTGTACAGCCTTACATTTAAAAAATATATAATAAAAATAGTTACATTAACAATTATAAACATTACATTACATTAACAAAAATATTTATAACAATATTAATAAAGCCAATCAAATAATTCCATATTAATGTAATAATTACTTTGAAAATATTAAGAGATAAAAAAAGTGAAGAGTTGGAGTGTGTGTGTGAGGAAGGGAGTAAAAGAGAAAGGGTATGGTATAAAAAATGGAATATGCAGGAAAGAAAAGGAAAGGAAAGGAATTAATGAGAGTGGTTAAAGGATTTTTTCTACGTAAAAAGATTAAAATAAGAATATATTTATAAATATACATACTTACATACAATTTAATTAAAGTTTTATCTTGTTAATACCACTATTTAAAAAAAAATCTTTCGAGCCACGTGTTTCGATGCATTCTGTGTCACAATGGAATTTAAGAAATAGTTGCATTTACCTAATAAAACTTGTACGAAATTATTTCCACTAAACAACATTTATATTGTTCTTGTTTATATTATGTTTATTATGGCGATAACACAAGTTGATACATAGTGCTAAGCACAGTATAAACAGATTGTTAGTTTAGGATTAAGGGAATGCAATCAAAACAGACCAAAATTTACGTTAGTCCTTCGCAGGTTGATCTAAGGATAAATCATTATGTCAAGTGGCTGTTAATTGAATATATTTGTCTTGGAGTCAGGTTGGTAAGACAAATTCAAAGTGCATTGCATTAGTTCAAAGCTTCAGACCGAGAACTGTGAAATTGGATGCACCCGATGCATTGCATGCGTGAAATTTGTTCTGCTTAGTGTTCACTCATATACTCATCTGTCACGGGGATTTTCTGGGTGATCTCGCATTAAGATCAAGTATTCGATAAATCGCAAGTTAATTTTCTTTTAACCCAGGTAATGTTTGACATAATTGATTTTTTTCTTAAAACACGGCTTTTGTATTGAAAAAATAAGTTTCTTTGAAATAAATATATATTTTAGAAATAAAAAAGTTATTTAAAGATAATTAGTTAAAAAATATATATATAAATATTGATTCAATATACTATATATTTTAAAAAAACTTGCACAACATTCACAGTATTCGCTACATGGTACCTTAAAAAATCAACAAAAAAATGTTTTTTTAATAAAAGATAATTGAATATTGACGCTTTAAGTAAACTTTGACTAACAAAAATTAATATTACTGATTTACCCTTTATTGCATGACTTTTTTTTCAATCAAAAAGTTATATTGAATCTCACTCTAAACATGAGAGGGAAAATAAATTTGAAAAAAGGATGAAAATCTTTTAACAAGAAAAAAATAAGAAAATACTTATGTATCAAATTTGCAACAACATGCAATGGTTATCCTTGTGAGATATTGATATATGTTTTAACACTAACTTTTAGCTATGTAACAAATTTGATACACGGTGCAGTAAAGGGTTGATTATGATTTTTCAGATTTTCTCTTTTTTTCTTATCTGGACTACCTTCATCCCCAATTAGTCCGGATAGTCAAAATTCTACTGTATTTATAGATTTGTATTAATATTTTAGTTGACTTTAAAAAAAGTCGGTCAATAAACATAATATCGATTGACTGTATTCTGATTAATATATAAATATTGATTAAAAAATAAAAAAAATACTTTTTTGGAATCGATCTCGTGCCCCAACAAGCTTATTCCCACCAAACTAATGCACTTATTTTAAATAAAAAAAACTTGGTTTAATTATTACATAAATCCCATTTCTGTCAAAATGTACGGTCAAAATTTTGTTTTGCATGTGTAACAAAATGTCTGAATTATTATACATAATACAGGTCCAAGACACAAACCATAATTTTCTAAATTTTCCATAAATCATTAACCTACCCTAAAAAGGCTTTGCATCCACTCAGTGGCATGTTAAAGCTCACAGTATTTGTTAATACATTAAAAGGATTGAAAAAGCTCAGACAAGTACGTGGAAATATAAAATACATACAACCAGTCAAACACGCTTCGAGCAACGAACAACGCAATCGCAGTAGTCGAGCATAGTCAGGCGTGGACCCGCGAAACGTAGGAGCTAAGTTCAAACACAAACTCGTAGCAGCGTAGACTAACTTTACGCGCAGTCTGAAGTACACTCAACGCCCGCGTAAAAGGATCGTAAACTTCGCAGTAAAGCTCGTAAATTAATAAAACCCAATATTCGGTCGACTAATCGTCCGAGTTTGGTGGGCGAAAGTTTTTTACAATCATGTAATTGATTAGTCGAACCGAATCGTAAATGTTCAGGTGCTAAAATGAAGTTTGAAAGTTTTATGTATTTATTCGTGTTTGTGGTATTTTTAGAAATAAAAGGTATGATAAAAAATAAATTATTTAAATTATGATTTAAACGAAATGTATGATTTTTCCTAATTTTACAAAATGTATGCATTATTCCGTTGGCGTAAGATTTTTGAAATCTCAACATATTATAGATGAAAAAGAATGTGGAAGTCTGAGTATTTATATGGCTTACGATCTGTTAAAGGCTGGTTAAGTGATCACTATACTCACGTGTATCATAAAAAAATATTTAATTTAATTCACAGTTTAAACACAATGTATTCTATTATTTTACAAAATGTATGTATCATTCCGCCAGCGTAAGGTAAAATATTTAAAAAAATTAAATCTCAACGTAGATGAGGAATAGTATAGAAATTTAGCTATTTACAGGGTTAATGACCTATCATAGGCTGGTTAAAGGACCATTCTACACGTAACATTAAAAATATTTAATTCAAATTATAATTAGAATATAATTATAATTTTGACATGAAATATTTTATTATTTTACGAAATGAATGTATCATTCCGTTGGCGTAAGATTAAATATAAATATTTTTGATATCTGAACATGAATAATAATAAAAATATGGTACAGTGGGTATTTACAAGACTTACGACATGTCATAAGCTGGTTAAGTGACTACTTTACTCATATGTAACATTCACCATTCAACCCATGATTGACAACCATTCTACTCAAATTTTGGAAATAATTGTTAAAAAAATTAATTTTAAGTTATTTGAGTGAAGTGTTATGTTTTGGTATCGCTGACTCTTATCCAAAGGCTTACGCTTTTTATGTATCTTTTTAATGTATATTTATCCAAATAACACGAATATGAGTTTATTTTTATAATAAAACAAATAAAGGCAATTTACAATAAATACACTAATAAATTCCCTATGTAGTGTTATGGATTCCACCGTGAGATTTATTATTTATGACTTTAAGTGACATGTACATTTATAATAGCTGTAGGCAGTCATCACATGAAAATCAATAAAGTTGAAAATCCCGCTTTGAATTATATTAGTATTTATATATTGACATGCACTCACGAGGTAATTCAATGCACATTTCACTACACTATATACAAATAAATGTTATGTTAAAAATAATTGTATGCGTTTATATTATTTAAAATAATATTGATTAATTAAAATTAAATCAATTAATCTAATATTTTTTCCTAGACAAAGGGGGTTTTATATGACAGATATTTTTTTGTGGCACGCAGAATTCAGATTTATTTTATATTACCTGTACCTATGCCTAAAGAGTGAGACTGATTTCCTTGCCTTCATAATACCGACCAACTTTGTATCAATTTGATGCAGTACTCTATGCATCATTGGGCACGAATGAGGGTTAAAAGAAGTGAATTGTATATAATCGGATAAAATAATACTTAAATTCATTGTAATACTTATTTTTTATTGTATTAATTATTGACCATCTTTAAATTATCGAGTTATTATGAACGAAGAGTAAAAACTCCTAGCTTCTGAATTCCATTATAAGTATGTAATTTTGTAAGTGATTTTATCTCTTTATGTTTAAATAGTAATTATAACATAAATATGGAATTGTTTAATTGGCTTTATTATTATGAATATAACTTTTTTGTTTATGTAATGTAATGTTTATTATTGTTAATGTAACTATTTTTTTAAATACATTTTTTTATGTAAGGCTATACAATTCCCGAACAAATAAAAAAGATAAATAATATATTGCTGCTAAACTACATATTTCTTTAAATTTTACTTATTACAGTATTTTTTACTCGTTTAGTGGATTTCCACTCGAGCGATTTTAGCTTTAACAAAGAAAATACATTGTTATCATGGCAAAAAGGATATTACAGGAGACAGAAAACAATGACAATAATTAACTGAAATTAAGGAAAATATAAAAGAAATTATTCGATCTACATTAGTTAAGTGATATCAAAATGTGGACAATAAAAACTACAAATAAATATTAGAGTTATCCGGGAATGTGTATTTTATGGAAACGGTTTATAAAAACAGATTTTTGAATTCGACGGCACATGGAACGGTTGGAATTTATACTGTTCAAATATTCATGAGTCTGTTTTTACAGGGTTGCTTGGTGTTAAAACGAGCTTTCAGATTATCCCGAGTGTAGTGCGCAAAGGAGAGTACGCGATACTGAAATGCTTGTACGAACTACAAGGGGCACCCTTATACACTGTGAAGTGGTACAGAGGCAGGCACGAGATATACAGATTTGCTCCGGCTGAGACGCCGAAGAAAAAAGGATTCGAAATACCAGGAATTCACGTTGACGTAAGTTAAGGCCATACGTCTTAAGCGGAGTAAAATAAAAACGTAACATAAAATGTTTTCTGCTTTTTGGCAAATTGCTTTTGTCTGATATAAAAAAAACTTTTAGTTTTAGAACTGAAGTATTTAAGTTACTAGCAAAACTGTTTTTTAAAGCAATAATTTTGATTTTGTAGTCCTGTTTTTTGTTGGTAGGAATCAAGGAATTTTAAATTCCATTCACAGGATACAAATCGAGATTCTTTTCAATTTTATTAGTGTTTACAAGGGCTATTAAAAAAATATTACATGAATGGTATTATTTTCAGAAATAATATGTTAATAAAATGGTTATCGTAAATGTTAGCATGTTGATTAACAGAAGATGACTCTACTTGACTGTAATTTATAATTTGCGAATTAATTATATAAAAAAACAATGAAACTTGTATTCTATAGTATAAATACTGTGGTTCAAATAAATTAAATTTTAGATCTGTATTGCTTAGATTAAAATCTTAACGAACTATTAACTAATTTACAAACACGCCGCTTTCTGCCGCAATTCAAAAGATTTGGATGTTTGTCCGATTGTGGCTCCATCAGTTTCTTTCATCGTCTCCTTTTCTATAAAAAAACGATGGATTTTTCATTTTAAGTTGAGATACCTATAGTATTAAAAATTATAATTTCAGGAAAAAAAGTGTTTCTAGTAATTGGTAATGAATGTGGTTAATGATAAAAAAATATAATCATTTTTTCAGCTTACACTATCGAATGAAACTCAAGTGATGCTGAGGGAATTGGAGTTTAATATGTCAGGAAACTACAGCTGTGAAGTATCAGCTGACGCTCCTTCATTTTCTACTGACACCGTGACTGGCCATCTTGAAGTCGTAGGTAAAACTAATCATACCATCTGCATCCTTATGAATTCTGTTTTTCTTAACTATTTTTTTCAGTATGTACTTTGCAAAAACTATTTGGTATAGAAATGTTCTAATTCAGAAATAATCCGAACGACAAAATTTCATAACACAAATTCGAATTATTTTTTTGTTTAGAAGGTCTTTAAATAATTAAATAATTAAATAAAACGTACACTTTCAATAACCTGTGCCACATTGACTAAATCCAAATTCTTCAATTAAATAATAAGTTTCATTTGTAAATTATTTTATTTTAAAGTACAAATAATTATAATTTAAAATTTACATTAGAGTGTCTTCAATGGATTTTGACCCACTAAGGCACATTTTAAAATTATTATTTTTAAAAAAATATGAAATTTAAATATTTGTGGGTAAAATAAGAGCACAAATAAGTATTCATTTAAAAAAATACATTTTACTTGGTTTACACTATTTACCAAGTAAAACCAATATTAAAACGGATAGGTATTGCCACAAAGTGACTGCCAAATCCATTGATCTTCTTAAAACATAATATTTGTTCAGAAAAATAATTTTCCTAATATAGTAAAATATTTAAAATCATGAAGGTCAATTTAAAAAACAATCCTATTTTTAACAAGCCCTTAAAATTACGAAAAACATTTACGTATCACGATTTTATATAATTTGTTCTAAACAATTAAATTATTTCTGAATCGACTTTAAAGCTCAGAAAAATGTACTTAAAAACCCTAAACTAGAATGCTTACATAATGAAATGAGGCAAAAAGATTTACAATTAAAATTTGCCTATATTAAGTTGACATACATCGACTCGGTCAATTTTCGCAATACGCTCACTAAATAGGTACTTACTTTCAGCTCCTCCCAAGTCAGGCCCAGTAATATACGTCGATCGGCCGAGCTACAGCCCTGGAGACGTGATGAAGGCTAATTGTACCGCCTCCCCTTCTCGTCCGGCCCTGAACCTCACCCTATTTGTCAATAATGAAGTGGTAAGTTGTCTTGTCCTGGAATTGATTGGAAAAATAAATCAATTAGTAGAGAGGGTAGTGCATCTTAGCCAATGTTTGCCGCTAGGGGGATGAAAACACGTATACGTTGTTCAATATATCACGTTCGATAAAGGATGACGGCTACCTATAAACGTGTTTTAAAAAAGGAAAATTAATATAATAATTTATTGCAACTGTAGACAGTTGGTAGAATTCCATTTTAAAATGTTAGGTAATATATCCAAAATTAAACAAGGATTGAATTGTACTTTTATTTACATATATTTGATAATGTGTGACGTATTTCGGTGTTTGATAACGTCTTCTTCTTCTAACCCTTATCCGCACCCAATGGTGCATAAGGCACTGCATCGTATAGAAGCAGTGTTATCTCGATCGTTAGAATATTGAAGAGTGTGGTTGATAATCATGGGGAGAATTGGTGAATGTTACACGTGTATAAATTGATTACTTAAACCAGCCTATGACGGTCGTAAGCCCCGTAAATGCCCAGACTTCAATATTCTTCTTCATCTTTGTTGTAATAAAAAAATACGAAAAATAACTCCTATAATTGGACATAATCCAGATTTGTGAACAAGAATTTGGACTCACCATAAAAGGTTGTAAATATAGCGCTATTCGCCTATGTTATTATTTAATTCTGTAGCATACTGAATGAATCGATTCAATTGTCAAATAAAGTAACTCATTTCTTGTAAGAACCGTCATATTCAATTATATAATTACGTTGAAATTTATTAACCTTAGTGTGTCTTTGCGGAGTGAACATTTTATTTGATCTTTTGTATATATATTAGAAAAAAATCTTTTATATTTTCCCAAAACTCTCAGATCCTCCTTTTTGTTTTATAGAATATTGTGTAGTATTCCACCTTTGGACAAAAGCCTAAAAGTTTCACGTGATTTTCGTAAATGATAGCTTCGTTTTAGCACCAAAAGATGTCTCTACTGTATCACAATTTATATTTTGAGAAATATTAACAAAAAGTATGATATGACAATTATTCTAGTAATACTAAAAAAAATTAAAAAAATAAAATTTATCAAAAATATTTCAAAATTCATAATTAATATTAAAGTGATGTTCATGAACGATATGTCAGTTCAATAAAAATCATTAAATCGTAATTAACTAAACATCATGCCGCTTTTTCGTTATAGTAGGCAGAGGGGATAGACAGCTACACCACCGTGTCTTTACCCACATTCGATGTTAGGTATATTTTAGACATAGGAGATTGAGTTAAAAAACCTTATTAAATAACGACTTCTTTTATTAATGAATAAGGCAGTCATTTTGTAGTAAAATCTATCCATTTTTAATTTTTGTTTTACGAAATAAATACCACTATTTCTTAAAATCTATTGTGACATGTGTTTTGATGCATTCCAAATCATTTTCAAACACTGTAATGGTGGTTTTCTTTATTAAGTCGCAATTTCATTCGGTTTTTAGATCCGCTTACTTAGATCTAATCATGCCAATTTGCAGACAAATTTGATTGCATACATCCCAGAAAATAAATATAAGTGTACGAACCTACATCCCCCATTCACTGTTCTTGTCTCCCACAAAATTATTGCTGCACATGTTAAAATTATCACTTAAGTCCCAAGAATTGTATAGCTACATAATGACCGTCAGTCCATTTAATCTTCACATTCGTTTGAAAATACCATAACTAGGCTATACAGTTGTCACAATATTAATTTATAATAATAATAAAACCCTTACCGCACCTTAATAGTGCATAGGGCACTGCTTCATATAAACGCAGTGTTATCTCGATCGTTTACACATGAAGGAAAGGTGATCAGCCCTCCACTTCAGGTACCAGTCCAGTACAATATTGAATAAATATTATAGTGAAAAAATCACTTATATTTGTTAAACCCTCCTGGGAATCAAACCCAGGACCTCCAGAACGGTAGCCGAGCATGCTGACCATTACACTACGGAGGCGGACAAAGTCATTTCAGTATGCCATATTAATTTATATGTGTTTTAAATAAAATACTACTTAGTAGACTCAAAAAATCTGTGTTTCATTTAAAAATTAATTCATAAATTAATTTCAAGTTGTTATTATATTCTTAAAAATAGTGAGTCGTAGCTCTTGATTTAACGAAAATTACGAAACTAGCCTTATAAATTTATGGAGATTTGAAAAATGATAATAAATGACTAATTATATTTATTATTACAAATATGATACATTTATCAAATCACAGCACTAACTTGGATTTTATTAGCATTCATGTCGAAACATATTCATAAAAATATCTCTATTATTGAGAAAAAAAACATCATGAATATTAATATAAATATGATAAATGTATTAAATGATAGAACTAACAAGAATTTTGTTAGCAACCATCCCGGAATATATTCATACATAATAAAGTTATTATTGAGAAATAAACGTGATGAATATTGATGCAAATATGATAAATGTACATATTTAATCACAGGACTAACAAAAAATTTGTTAGCATCCATGCCGAAACATATTTTTACAAAATATACCTAGTATTGAAAACAAATATCATGAATAAAGAATCAATAATGTTAATATTTACTTAAAAATAATAATAAACACATGGTATAAATAAATTTAACAAAATAAACTTTACAATGATTAAAGAAAACACTTGTTTTTTACCACTTGAGTTTTATTATACACTACATGTTTCAGAAGTTACACTTCCATCATTCAGGTCTGTATAATAACTAAAATATAAAATATAAAATTGTTCTATAAATTAGTAATTATTTTTCGGAATTTGCAAATCACATAATATATACTAATCACTCATTTCACTCTCATGAATTAAAATTATTACACCTTGTTCCATATAAAGGCCAAATTATGAATTATCTTGAAAATTTAGAAATCCAAAAAAACCTAAATTCTAATAATAATTTATTAAATAATATATTGTTTCAAAATTCTTCACCTTTGCTTTCCATTTTTCCTTTGTTTTCAAACTCCGCCCCTTGACTAACCCCTTCCCCTTACTTTCCCCTCTCCTTATTTATAGAACAATTTTTTATTTTATATTTTAGTTATTATACAGACCTGAATGATGGAAGTTTAACTTCTGAAACATGTAGTCTATAATAAAACTCAAGTGGTAAAAAACAAGTGTTTTCTATAATCATTGTAACATGTCTTACCACAAAGTTAATGCCGAAACAATAAATAAAATAAACTTTCATTTATCTCACAATTAAGTGACATAAAATATCATTGAAAACGGCGAGAAATATTTTTAGTATTCATGACCAAATATGACCATCATGTCTACAAGTATACAAGAAATTATTTAAATTTCATCAGCAAATTTAATTTTTTTCCGTTTTTCCAGATGACAGGAGCGACAAAGATTATTCATAACTTGGAAGGAGGCTTTCAGCGAAGCGTCTCCATGATATCCCTTCAACTTTCCAGCTTTAATTTTAGGGGAGGGAAAATGGTGATAATGTGTATTGCCCAACTTCACCCTGTTTATCTGGATAGGGCAATGCTTACACTACCCTCCGGATCGGATCCTAAATCAGAAAGAAGTAAGACATATTTATTTATTTATTTAATCATATGATACAAATTTACCTGAGTTCCAACAACATGCGCAAACATATATATTTTTTTACATGGTATAGAGAATTTTCGTTTGATTGGGTTTTCTCAATATAAACTTACTATGTGATATAATATTTGTACAATATTTGAGTTTATTTATGTAAAGTCACTATTTTCGAGATATATAGATGTTCTCACCAAGAATTGAAAATACGAACTCTTCGCTCATTTTTTATTTCTGTTGACAACATTTTGAGTTTCAAAACTAGTCGTGTTTACATTAAAAAACTCAAGAATGGTCTCATGCAGTGTTTTTTTATTAATATTCAAATAACTATTTATTCCACAAAGTTCACTAATCGATAAATTTTGCGGGAGTTCTCAATGTATGACGAAAATAAATGTTTACTGATCATAAAAGTGGAGACTGACCGGAGCATGTCGTCGTAACATAAAGTAGTAACATCGCTCGCCACGAACATCACCGAGGATCCGAAACTATGGATGGAGCGCTCGGCTTGGTGTACTGACTGCCTGAATGCTTGTATCGTAACGTGTTACGTTACGACGAAATGCTCCGGTCAGTCTCCACCTTAAGACACCATAGGTACCTACATACTTAGAAGTTTTTTTGAAATAATTATTTTTTTTATTTAAAAAAAATTACAAAAAACAAACCAAATAATACAATATTTACAAATAAAATAAAAATCAAGGATCAATTAAAGTATTTTGGGTATAACTTAGTGCAATATATATATTTTTAGAATATTTATAAAAAAGAAACGAAACAAAAAATAAAAGATATGTAAGGATTTATAAAATTTGTTTCATGGGTAAAGCTAGAATAAATATTAGCTAGATTATTAGCAATTTTTTTTTTTAATATTTGATTTGAGCGAGGAGACATTTATTGATTTGAGAAAAAAAATGTTCTCACAAAACAATTTTTTTTCTTAAAATCATCTTTAATAATACACCTTTTCCCAAAATCATAAATTATTCTGCTTTTGGGAAAAGATGCATTATTATTATTTGAGTTTGATGTGAAACGATTGTTGAATAATATTCCCTAAATACAACTTTTAGTTCAGTATCTAGGTTAAGTGCGTTTTTCTTTAATATAGAAATATACTACAAGAAAACTTTATAAGGGTCAACGATTCTCTCGACGTTTCTCAATATTTTCAGAACTACGTAACGTTTTTCCGGGCAATTTTCATAATGAGCGAATTTACACAACATCTAACCTACTTTTCCATATTTTGTGCCAAGAAATATATTTTTTTTTCTAAGAAAACAAAATATATATAAGTTTAATACTTTTTCTTTTGCATTATCATCTTTAACTGTACATTTGTAATTTCTCTTCGATTGGTATTGATATTCAAAATATATTGCATACAATATTTCTTATATGCAACAATCTTAAAAAAAAACATCTAGTTTATTAAATGATTTACAAAAAAATATCGACGAGGAACATGTTGAACTAACTATAATGAAAAATGCGTATTACGAACAAAAGTATAAGTGTGTTTTAATTTATGTACACAAATTCTAAATTTAATTATCAAGATTTTTATTTATATTTTCAACGAGTTGATTTAATAGGCTCACTATTTCAATAATGTTACATGGATTGTTTCACTATTTTTTAAAAAATATATTGAGATACGTGTTTCGATCATTAACAAATAGCACATGTGTCAAATACGGTGTTTGACAATGGTTAGAACACGTGTCATAATATATTATACGAAAAAATTATATTTATTCAATAAAATTAAATAATGTAATAAGTAAAAACAAACATACGAAATGATAATTGTCTTTCAAGATATGAGTTTAAAAAAACTGTTGGTATTGAATCCAGTATGTCTTATAGAAAATAAATACCATAATATTTTTATAGTAAAATATATAGTATAAAATACTAATCAAAATGTGATTTTTCTTAATTTATGCAATAATTTGTAAAGAATCGAATATATAAAAAATATTTCATTTACAATAACAGTAATAAATTAAAAGCTACAAGATTTATACGGTAGTGTGAAAGGATATTGTGAACTGGAGTGCAGTAATGAAAATATTAAAATGTTTCCATTTGATAAATAATTCTGTTTTTTTTTCAGTAATGAGCTTTACCGGAGGATCAAGCACGACAGCTAAAGACTCTAAAGTTATTTTATTGTTATTACTTATTCTGATTTTTGTATCTAACTTCGTTTTATCCATGGATTTTGAAGAATTCTCGGGATTCACGGATTATGATAATGTATTTATTGACTATGAATATGATGGAAAGTTTACTGAAAACCACGATCAACATCTGATGTTGTCACTAGTTTAACCTTTTAGTGCCAAAGAGTGCAATCGCGCTTCTAGATCGTTCTATCAAAGATGTATGGTACTAAACGGTTAAATAATATTGTTCAAGGAATATCTAGAATCACGATCGCACTTTTACATAGTTCTATCGAAAATATTTGGCACTAAACTGGTTAAATTATATTGTTTAAGAAATGTTTAGAAGCGTGATGCACTTTTAGATAGGTTTATCGAAGGTGCATAGTACTAAAACGGTTAAATAATTTTGTTTTGTGAAAAATAATAATAAAAAAACTGAATTATCTAAAAGTTTCATAGTAAAGAACCTGTATCAGTTTTTGAAATAGAAATTAATATACCATTATTTTAAATAACACTCTCCTTATCATTCATTCTTCGCTTTGTGTACTGCCACTAAAAAATAATACTTCATGACTACGGGTTTATCATCAGGTCAAATGTAGACTACATTTACATACATTCATAGTGGTGGAATGATTATTCCAAAACGGGTAGTCATGGAGTGTTTTAAGTGGTATTACACAAAGTGATGTTTAATCATTCTCATTAAGGCACCGCTATTGTAATACGATTATTGAATATGGTGCAGTGAATCCATTTTTTTTGGGATCCACATAGATCCTGCACCTCCATTGTGTTATATTAAGATACCTTTTCATGTTTACATACCGAATATGCTTCAAAAGTGAGTTATGGTATAAAATATACTTAATTTTATTTTCTGGACTCTATGTGGTGCTTGGAGTTACATATAGTACCACTGAACCACTACTTGCATCGACACAGTGTTCACTCGATCTCCATTTAAAGACGACAAGGTGATCAGTCCTACGAACCCTGAATGAAACATGTTTGATGAGATGAAAATGACTTTATTTAATAAAAAAACTCAGGGTGATCTACATACGTATTTTGTTTTAGTGGATAGAAAATGGAAAACGAAGAGCAGGTATTATACAAAATTAAAATAATAGTAGAAGCATTGGCAAAGACACTCGGTAAAGTACACCCATACAACTTTCGTAAGCTAGTATTATACTAGAGTTACTATACTTTTTAATTTGCATTGTATAATCCAATAATACTAAAAAAACATTAATTCTAGCTTATACAAATAAATGAAATATATTTATTTACATTTTCATTATTTTCAATTAATTTAAGTACTTATTAAGTAGGCTTAAGTCATTGTAATAAAATAAATAATTAATATTGAAATTAAGGTAAAAAATCGCTTCAAAAGTAGTTTCCTAAACATAATTGACATAATAAAAAATATTAACAATGCCTTGGTATATCAGTTACGTAAAACATATGTATTCAAATTGATATAACATTAATAATTATGTAATATTACATAACTGTGAAACAGTTCCATTTTATAACAAGAAAAATATATTTAAATTAAAAATAATATTTTAGGATTTCTTAATTTTTTGCTGGTATTTGTAATGTAAGTTTATTGTTTATTTATAGTATTTCTAAAATTATTTTCGCATTTTATGAAAAAGTTTTTACTAACTAATCAACTAACCATCACGTCATATAAGTAGGCAATAGGAATACTATCCGACACCAGTCTTTGTACACAATCTTCGTCTCTTCCACATTTATACATCTTCTCATACATACACGCCGATTGTTCCAACTCCTGACCTGACCACTTTCAAGTATTTGAAATACTTGATTTTGCCAAATTTTTCTTGATCTTCCTTTTACTTCTATGACCAACCACATTCGCAACATAAATTTGTTTAACATAAATAAAACACATAAATTTTCACTTCAGTTTTGTTGAATATCTTAATTTTTAAATAAACATGATTTATTTTCTATGCAAAATAAAAAAAATATTAATTTATCTTGTATTTTTACTGTTATCCCTTTTTGATCCCTGTTTACATTATCGTAAGTAATATTATTTTTTGACATCTCAACATAGATGAAGAAGAATATGGAACTCTGGGCATTTACGGCGGTTACGACCGACATAGGCTAGTTTACGTAATCACTTTGAAAATATAAATAAAAACATAACACCTAATTGGAGATAATCCAGATTTGTGAATAAGTATTTGGATACACTCAAAATGTTGTAACCGTTAGTTATTACTTAAAAATAATCCCTTATTCATAGAAACTTTTTATGAGTACCATTCCACAGTAACCTGATGATATTATATCGAGAGTAGATAAACATTTCTTCTATTGCATCGTTGTCCTCATTGCTGAAGATCGTATCTATCCTCCGCCTACTTATAGCTAGGTCTCCGAGTTAAATAATTCCAAATAGAAAATAGATCGTTCCTTACGAGATTAATTGACACAAGACCAAAAATCAAAAATGTGAAAATTTGGAGCATAACAAATTTTGCCAACACATGCCAAAATTCAACTAATTTTAAACTTAACATTTTACTGAAGAGTGAAAAAAAAAGTGAATAATTAATCCACCTTCGTAATGTAATGGTTAGCAGGTTCATCTACCGTGCTAGAGGTTCTGGGTTCAATTCTCAGGGGGGGGGGCGGCGGAAAATAAATATTAGTTATTTTAAAATATATATTTAATTTACCTTGGACAGTTCCCTAACGCGCAGGAGTGATAACCTTGCCCTCATGTAAGATAACACTGCGTCAATGGGATCCAGTACCCTTTGCACCATTGGGTGCGGATAAGGGTTAGAAGAGGATATGTACATATACATGATAAACGTAATAAATTTAAATACTTGAAAAGATCAGTACCCTAAAACATTTAAGCAGCTATAAATAATCTCCCATAATAATAATAATATCCGCACCTAATGGTTGGAAATTCGTCGTATATAAGCAGTGTTATCTTAGCAAGGGTTAGAAGAAGAAGAAAAAAATATCAATAGAATCTTAATAATAAATGTATCAAATAAAATGTTATTTTATTTATTTATTTATTTTCATAATACATAGATACATTCAATATACATATTCATTTCATATACACATTTATTATACGTATTACGGCTCTTTAGGCATGGCCTGTGTTGAGCCGAATACTAACATGGTAATACAAAGTTTATATATAAATTTTTTTAATTTTTAATATATATATATATTTTTAATGATTAGATTATAAACATAACATACAGGAGATATAAAAATAATTTATGTTTTAAGGTTTTTCAATGTGATAATTACACCTGGACTTTAATTCATTCACTTTCCACCTTGTCCCTTCCAATGTTAAGTAACCATCGACGGACACTGTTCTTAAAGACCTGATCACTCCTGGAAATCT
Organism: Brachycentrus maculatus; assembly: GCF_059751285.1. Classification (NCBI taxonomy): domain Eukaryota; kingdom Metazoa; phylum Arthropoda; class Insecta; order Trichoptera; family Brachycentridae; genus Brachycentrus; species Brachycentrus maculatus. Next base: position 33,776 of record NW_028280958.1, on the reverse strand, counting down.
TAATGGTTTCGGGCAGCAAATTAAATGTTTTTGGAGCGAGGAATGAAAAATTTTTTTGGGCAAAACTTGTTTTAATGGCTGGGCCAATGTAGTTTTTATTTAATGCTGCCCGGGTTCGAATAGTTTGTTGCGTTCTAACCTTTTCCATTTTATTCCAGAAGTGAATCAGTACTTCCTTGACGAACAGTTGCCGTACGTCTAGTACCATATAGCTTGTAAATAGCTCATTGGATGGGTGTGTCGAGTTACATTTATTTATTATTCTTAGGATAAGTTTTTGTACTTTGAAAATAGGGTCTAGCGTGGTTTTGGCACCTCCGCCCCAGCCAATAATTCCATATAGAATTATAGATTCAAAAAGTTCACAAAAAGTTCAAAACTATGAAGTATATGTGAAGAAATAAAACGCTCTCTTGAAAAGTATGGACTCATTTAATAAAATATTTCATCAAAAATAGTAAAATCATATTAAACAGTACTACAGGACAAGTTTTTTCTTACACAGTTAAATATAGAATTTTTCCAATAAAAATATAAGAACTCTCCAGTTGAAATTTCTATAATTGAAAAGATCTCTCAAATTGCCTTTGAAATTGAAACAAATCAAATAATTTATATAAAGATTTAGAAGTGGTTTCAAAAATACGAATGGAATTCAATTTAACTTTTTCTATTTATAAATGTACATAATAATATTGTTTTGTGTTTACTCTTCACCACCCTTAACCATGAAGACCAGCTCAATAAACAAAAGTTTGCGTAAACAAAAAAACTTTGCTTTCGACGTTACGATATTAAAACGAAAGCGTGCCGACAAGGACGAAACAGCTTAAGCCGTTTAGTTTTTAAAGTGGTCCTTTTAAGGGCCTTTGTTCAACATCCGAATTATAACCTTAATTAAGTGAATGGCAATTGTTTTATGCGAGTTAACGGTGAAACTTGGCTTAGTAAATCCCGCGTAAAGGTGATGACGGTGTATTTAATTAGACAAGTTAGTAACTATCTTACCTGCTTACCCAATCTAAGTTTGGTGCTTACCTAAGATTCCCTCGACTACACACCAGATATTGCCGTATTCATAGTAAAACTAACGAACCTCGAAACCGAGACTCTTGTTAGACATATTTACTTATTTATTTTTTAACAAATGTGTTAATTATATTAGTATATAACCACTTACCGAGATTTTAATCAGTGCATTATTAGTGCATGTTTAATCTCGGCTCGTAACGCATGTTTGTGCTGAAAAAAATTAGTGCATGTTGGTCTTCGGGTCGACCGAAAATCGCATGTGTTAAATATTTTGTGTAGTTTTAAGTGTATAAATGGTGCTATGGTGGTGAAGGATGGTATTGTTTGCATGCTGTGGTAGTGATTGTCCTGACGAAGAGATGGGTACGTTTCGACATGAAAATCTCGGTGAGTGGTTATATACTAATATTATTAACATTTTTGTAAAAAAATAAATCAGTAAAAATTACTAACCACAATGTAAATGCTTTAAATATTAATAATATTGAGAAAAGATATATTTATTTAATCTTCTTTTTACAATGTTTAGTCCCTGTTTGGTGTGGATCCTATTTAACGTGGTCCAAAGTTTTCTTTTGAGATTGAACCCTGGGACCTCCTGGTGTGTTCTGTTACTCTGGTAAGTACTTCGTATTTTTTCACTCCATGCTCCTCCTATATAGACTTCCAATGTATCCCAGCATCTTTACATTTGATTGTCAATTGTCTATATAGAGTTTACCTGATTTAAAATGTAATTGAAAAAAATATTGGACGTGAATGCAAACAATAATGACGCACTCAAATTTAACTAAGGTAATCACTCAAAATATATAATTAAACAATTTGAGTCAAGTAAAACTTGAAGACGTACTAATTTATTGAAATTGACAAAAAAAGTTTTCGATACTAATTTCTGTGCGGTCGCTTAAGAAATACGCGTACAAATAAATTCGATCCCCCATTATTATAAGGATAGGACTGTGAATACGGGGACGGAAGACAGTCAACTGCCGAGACATGTTTTGCGCTCAGTAAAGTGTGGCTATTTAAACTAAACACAGTCTGGAGTTATCCAATAAATTTATTCAAATTAACTTAAATCTGTAATCATGAGATCGAAACTTGATTGAGTGTTTCTAGGGTAACATCTGTGTTTTTATGAATAGTATTGTGATTTATAGCCTCTAGATTTTACTTCCAAAGATTCTAAAAAGTATTTGTAAGAAAAATAAAAAATAAATTTTCGCGGCATTCCTTTAAAATATTATGATTAAATATTTTGTACAAAATATAACGTTAACTTTTATTTACGTTTAACTTAGTTTAATTTAATTTGAAAAAAAATATTGATACGTTTTTTAAAGTTCGTAATACGTTGCAATTAATCATCATTAATTATGGGTTATTTTGTGTATTATTGTGTGTTGTTTTGTACACTGTTGTCTAAAACTTTGATGTTTGAAATGTGCCTAATTTCGATTGTTTTTCATCGAATTATTATAAGTCATATTACATAAACATAAAACCAGCGTTTGCTTATTTTAGGGTTCAGTAAAATAAGAGTATATAGTATTTCAAAAGGGTCCATCCCCTAAAAAAGTTGAGAACTGCTGTGCGAGTTTGTTGTCGTACATTATTATTTTCATCTAAATCTTAAGTTTGTTCGAGAGTGAGTAAAAGTCCTTATATGTGTCACAAGCACATAGCTTGAAATGTAATAATTATATCCGATTCACCGGCGGAGAAAACCAGGGTACATTCGTAACGCGAAGAACAAATATTATGAATTTATGTATCTGGTACCTTCGGATTTGTATTCCGTGAATTTCAAGCGGGTGAATAAATATCTACAAAGTGGAACTGTGTCACATTTGATATAGGTTACGAACAATACATTCGACACAATAGTTCGGAATCTGGGCCGCTCGGTCCGCGATCATTTTGAGAGAATTCCAACTGTAACCTACAATCGCATCTTAACGGGATGAACTCGATAATACATTAACGTACTCGTACGTTTCAACCCTTTTATATTTACGCTGATGTTAGCAGAGTAAGGGAAACATTATTGGACAGTATAACGACTGTTCATTGTAACTGAAAAGTATTAAATTATGTACATGTACAATGACATACATACATATTCGCATAAACTATCTTAAATTCGTCAGCTCTTTTTAAGTCAACTTATTTTGGATCACAGTATAACGACTGTCTATTGTATCTCCAAAGAATTCAATTTTGTACTTGTACATATCGCTCACTCCTTTCAAGAACGTCATAAATCAAAAATCGTAAATTTTCAGTTGTGCATGTTTTCGGAATGCCCAGAAAATGTACTTTATCCCAGCAAAAGCGGCATATTTTTAACTTAATGTTTACCCGCTACAGGGCAGAAAGTGTTTTTTTTTTGCATTTTGAAGAAAAGGTATTGTTTAATTATTTTTTTTAACTATATTAAAATTTTTCAAATGGAGAAATAACCTTCAGGTTTTACCTAAAAAGATCTGTTGTACAGTAAAAAGTTCAATTAGTGGCTTGATATTTATTTTTAATACATTGTATTATATTTTTAAACTTTAAAAACGTTCTCCTGAAAAATCACGTTTTTTGATTTATGACGTTCTCGAAAGGAGTGAGCGATATGACATACATACATATTCGCATATACTATCGTACATATGTACGTCAGCTCTTATTTCGTTAACGTGATTTGGATCACAGTATAACGACTGTCCATTGTATCTGCAAAGTATTCAATGATGTACTTGTACATATCACATACATATATTCTCATAAACTAATTCTTAGATGGTGTGAGAGTGTTCCTTAGAGACAAAATAAAGAGTTCACGCATTCGCGGAAGCCTGAGTGTAACAGCCAGACATTACTACTAAGGTAGAGGAAAGGTACTTGGGATGGTATGGGCACTTAGAACGCAGAGAACCTGAACATATTGTGAACCAGGATTTTCACTGGATCTTCTTCAAAAAACATCGAGAGGATGATCAAAAAATTCATAGGTGCTTCAGAAAGATAACATGATTCGTAAGGCATAGTCTAGGTGACGTTATCAATGATAGCAGGACCTACAACCTGAGGACGAGGAGAGCAGACACCAACAGTCTACAAAGATGATTAATTGGGATAGAATAAGGAAGAATAAGACAAACTCGCATTTACTATCTTACATACATCATCTCTTATTCGGTCAGCTTAATTTGGATCGTATTGTAAAATAAAATATCTTTTATTTTTTATAAAAATTTTACTTGGTTAATACCACTATTTATTTATATATATTTTGACATGTGTTTCGATGTATTCAATATCATTATATACACTGCATATGGAGTTAAATAAAATTTTTAGAGTTGTTCCCTTAGGATATCAATGGGCTGTTCATAAAATATGGTAAGAGTTTAAAGCAGGATTTTATATAAATTTGATTAGAAATGGATTTATGGAACCATTTAATATTCAAATTAACTGAATTTGCAATGGATTTGTTATAATTTTTTTAATATAATCATGGTTTTAAACCCCTGCCATTTTGTACATGCATATAACATTTTTTTTATTTATTTGAATTTTGTCTAGCCAGTCTGATGATATCGGTAACGATGAAACACAGTCACTAGTCAAATAAAATTAAAATGGAAAAAGCTGAATAATTGTTGTTTTATTAAAAATAATGCTGTTTTATCAAGAAATCTTAGATCTGTAAAATTTGTTTTTTTTAAGATAAATTTTAAAATCTTGTGATATAAATAGTTAGAAATTGTTTAACATTACTAAGTGGTTTTAAATGTCCCCAAAGAAAAATGGTTATGAAGCGAAACTCAAGGCATAAGGCATCAAACTCCGCTTTGAACGGTTATTAGACATTTTCCGGAAAATATAAAATTCCCTCAAAGTATATTAAAAGAACGAGAGGTACTTCAATATCCTGTTAAGGAGGAAACTAAAATATATCGGTAAAATGAGAGGATTAAAACATCACTCCTAGAAAGATGTCATATTTCATGACTATGCAACCTATTTGGCAGGTAAGGATAAGGTTCTCTATTTTTTTTGTAAAGCTGTAAAAATTATGTAGTATAGTAAAGTGCCCAGCACATTTGATTACCATGCTGAAAGTCCCAGGTTTGATTCCCATAGGTTTCAAAATAAATACACATAGGTATAAAGTTGTCAATTATCCGTAGCATGGTGAATGTTGCACGTGTGAAAAGTGATCACTATAACCCTATAACAGGTCACAATTAGGGAATTATCATCGAAATAAGTGACTTGAATTTATTTTTAAATAAAATATACATTAAAAAAACTAAAATCAGTGTTTGATTTTCATATTTAAAAAAAAAAATTGTATAGAGTTCTATAAACAAAACGCCAAATCATTAAATAAATAAATATTTTGTTTTTAAATCTCCGTATCATTCATCGATCACTTTGCGTAATACCACAAATATATTTTTATAATTAAATGTAACTTTGTTTTAAAATCACTATAAATATTTTGTTATATCTTAATTATGTATAATGTCTACCGGTTTCGAAGCTAACCGTTTCTTTGTAAGGTCTTGATAAAGAAGCGGTTAGCTTCGAAACCGGTTGACATTATAATTAAGTTAAAATAAAATATTGATAGTGATTTTGAAACAATCAATCAATCAGAATCAAACCCTTACCCGCACCCCAGTGGTGCATAGGGCACTGCATCATATAAACGCAGTGTTATCTTGATCGTTAACACATGAAGGAAGGTGATCAGCCCTCCACTTCAGGTACCAGTCCAGGGTGATATTGAATAAATATTTGAGTGATAAAATCACCTATATTGATTTGATCCCCCCTGGGAATCGAACCCGGGACCTCCGGCACGGTAGCCGAGCGTGCTGACCATTACACTACAGAGGCGGACGAAAAAAAGATACATATAATTATAAAATGGAAATTCACAAAGTTATTGCTTCGAATATAAATTATAAATATATATTTGTTTATTGTTTGTGATTTGTGCCCAATTATTATCTTAAAAAAAATGAAAATAAAAATTGAGGTCCTAAAATTCCATTGTTAACTCCAGATTGTCATTACACCCCTTTCCCTCGGGAATCAGAGCCGAATTACAGTTCCAATCAGTTGTCCTCTAGCACTTTCCGAATAAGATTATTTCTCAAGCCCCCAGCGCTACGAGTCGTCTCGCATTGGAAGGAAATGGGGAAAATTCTATTTCCATTGCACATAGTAATTAAGTCACACACCTGATTACTTTGCCTGAGAGAGATTTTTTCCTTTTAATTCATCTGTTAAAGCGATCTACGTAGACGGGACAAACAGAGAACTGAAAAAGGGTTTTAGTTCAAAGACACTGATAGAAATTAATTCCTATTATTTGAACGATGTCTAGGATAAAACTGACACAAGAATCTGTCGTATTAAGCATTTAAACTGTATTTAGATAGTTAACATCCCCATATTAAAACAAAGTGATTTTTATGATGTATTATTTCAAAAAATGTTTATTATTAACCCAGAAAATCTTATTTATTAATCAGATTTATTTTGCAATGATTGGTTTATTTATCTTAATTTTAAGCTAACGAATGCAAGCCTTTGAGGTTCCTTCGGCATAGATTATTTACAAATCACGTTTTTTTGGCATTTTATTATTAAATAATAAAGGCTTAAAGGGAAATAACAAAAAAAATGCTATTTTTCATTGATTAAAATAACTGGAGTGCAATGTTTCACACATTAAACTGACCCTTGAAATTAGTAAAAAGAGTGTTTATAAATAAACCACGACCCTAACTGTTAAATTTATGTATTAATTTTTAAATCAAACTCAGATTTTTTGAGTCTACTAAGTTGTATTTTATTAACACATAAAAAAATATACTGTGACAATTGTTTCGCCTTGTTAGGGCATTATCAAACGAATGTTAAAGGTCGGGATGGCAGGTAATAAGCAGTAGGTAAAATCGATTTATATATATATATATATATATATATATATATATATATATATATATATATATATATATATATACACATGTAATAAAGCCTCTTCAGAAATGGAGACGGTATCAGATGAAAAATATCTTTTCCATTGTTTCGAAACAAGAAAAATCATTTTAGAATTGTGTCTAACTAAGAAAACAAGAATAATGGCTCAAAAAAGGTAAAAAGCGAAGAAACTTGTGTGTTTGACATAAAAGATTAATTGTCGGTGACCGAAACTAGTTTCTATCACGAGTATATACGTCAGTTAGTATAAGATCTCACTTCACCCACTACCTACCACTTTCTTCGTATTTGTATTCTCTGTTTATCTCCACATTATGTTTCGGACGGTTATATCTCAATAAGGTTGCCACTTTCATAATTTGAAAGATAAAAACAGTAAAAATGTATTCAAATTATAAATAAAATACCATAAGTATAAATTGAAAGAGGATTAAAAAAAGAAACATACGATTTAACTTAATAATTTCTTAATAATCAATCAGTAAACAATGGAATCCTGGTACTAATAATATTAAAAGGCATTAAAACATGCATTTTGGCAAAAGAAGTATGAAAACTGACAAGATTAGTCAAAATCCAATATCTCACACGGATGCAGCAAAGAATGTATGATATACGTTAAAAAAAAATACATAAATAATGTAAGGCTGAGCTAAGATTTTTGATGAAATTAATAAAGGTGTGTTAAGATGATCGATAATATTAATAATATACAATTTATACAGCGGTATTTTCATGTAAAATTACCTCAAGAGCGCTTTGCAATTTACAATAATTTAAACATTTAAAACGAAATACGTTAATTTTTTTTTCAATATCAATTTATGTACTTTTAATAAAATAATAATATTTTATTTCATTCAACACAATTAACAAAAGTTTACTATAATTAATTTAATGTTTACATATTGTTTCCCTAATAATTACACCAAAAACAGGCACCTAAGGAAATAATTGATTTTTACTTAAAGAATTCTAGTCATTTTCAATGCGAAAGAAAGAAATAATCTATCTTTTTTACAAAGGGCTTATTCGTTGTTTATGGCAGTTGCTTAATAGGAATGTTGCCATCCCTGAAGGAACGAAATGGGGTTTTTGCTACCCAAACGAGCTGCGGCCTCTCTAAATCTTCAACTGTCAAAGAGCTTGTTCTCTCACTCTCTGATTTTGATTTATATACGGAATCCAACTGCGTGTTATCTAGTATCTGGACCATAAGGGATAACAAGATTATCACGACCTCCGTGATAAGTTACTTATTGTTTTTCTCTGTTGTCACAGAGAAAACACTCCGTGGATTATCTTGTCGAATCGACAGATTTCGATCAATCTTGTGTACAAAAAAAACAATTCACATTTTATAAATTACACTTTTCATTTTGAGATAAACAAATTTATATGCGAGTATATATATATATATATATATATATATATATATATATATATATATATATATATATATATATATATATATATATATATATATATATATATATATATATATATATATATATATATATATATATATATATATATATATATATATATATATATATATATATATATATATATATATATATATATATATATATATATATATATATATATATATATATATATATATATATATATATATATATATATATATATATATATATATATATATATATATATATATATATATATATATATATATATATATATATATATATATATATATATATATATATATATATATATATATATATATATATATATATATATATATATATATATATATATATATATATATATATATATATATATATATATATATATATATATATATATATATATATATATATATATATATAATATATATATATATATATATATATATATATATATATATATATATATATATATATATATATATATATATATATATATATATATATATATATATATATATATATATATATATAATATATTATATATATATATATATATATATATATATATATATATATATATATATATATATATATATATATATAATATATATATATATATAATAATAATATATTATATATATATATTTATATATATATATCCATGCTGGAAATGAACTCTCGGTATACTAATCGAATGTTACGTCTTACGCCATATCACTTACGCCATATCTGTAACGTCCAAATATCTCATAATAACTGTTGTAGCCAGATGCTTTACAAAATTTAATTTTGAAATATAATAATAAGGGTTTGTTTTTAGAAATAATTCTTAAGAGGGTAGTTTTTGTAAAATTTATTTATTTAAAAATTAGTAGCCAGTAAAATTATCGTACGAAAAAATATGATTAAATTAATGTAGATCTAATATGTATATTTTATTTTCCTTAATATTAGTCAATTGTGTAATAAGAAACTGCATTGAAGTAATGCAATGTTTATTTCATCGTTTATTATACGAAGGCAAGGTGTTTAGTCTTGCGTTTCACGTATCAGTACAAGACAATATTAAATAAATATTAGAGTGAAAATATAAAATATTTAAAAAGCTTGAAAACCGAATGTCCCAACCACTAACGAGGTGGGCATAAACTAATTTAAAAAATGTCATTTTTATTTGAATACTATAATTTTTTTATTTAATTATTTTTAAGGATAAGCATTTCTTCTTTTTCGGATTAAACGCGCTAATATATATAAAATATACAGCATTCCTATTCTTCATTTTAGGTGGCACGCAGGCATGAATTTAATGTGTTATCCCAAATCGAATTTTATATATTAGGCTACTAGTTCATGAATGATCATGAACTAGTAACCTCATAAATAAAATTGGATCTGGCGGATTTTGAAAGTAGGTGACACAATATATTGTATGTATGTATATATGTAAATTATATTATCAGTCAGACGGTGAGTGTTTTTCAAGAAATGCTATATCACTCTTCTTATTAGTTTTCCGATAATAAGGAAATATTGAAGCGTGATAAAGTTCACAAAAACATAAATAAAAAAATATATATAAACTCCTAGCGAAAATATGCTCGGCATGATTCTTGTATAATGTGTAAATTGTTATACCTTCGGTATTTAAAAGAAATTGAATTTTCTATACATCCTAGTATGTGTGTGTATGTATATATATATCTATGAAAAATTATGTACTTAAATATATAAAATGAAACAGAAAAAATATGTGATTAGTATAAAACTACGCTTGCAAAAATAAAAACGTTAAAAAACGTTGGTTTTCACGGTTAACCTTGAATGTTAACTTTTGGTAGAAATTTCAGTCGTCCATAAACAATTGATGAAACTTTTTTTCTGGACATAGTTTTCAATAGATGAACTCTATGTTTACTAATTCCTATGCAGAATTTAGAGGTTTTTTTTAACACAGTGGGATATTATGGAAAATGTGTTGGGTTATGGTCCCGTGGTTAGAGTCACGGATTCTTGAGTAAGAGTTTCTGGCCATACTTTCACAATTTGATACATATTTTTATAAGAAGGAAATTAAGATTTTTTGTATATAATAAAAATACAAATATTTATCATTAAAAAAAAAAGCTTCACGCATCGGACATTTATGTCAAAACATATAACCTGTTACATACGTATGATATTTAATACAAATAAATATTACCAGCAATATTTTTAAGTGCATTATTTGTACTACCCGATCTAATAATTCCATAATAAAGAATACACTGAAATAAAATAAAGTAAATTTAAATGTCATTGATTATAATTTTCATTGTAAATAATTACGTAAAAATCATAATTTTCATTATATTTAAATTTGTAATTTTAACAATATTAACAAATAACATATGTAGACACTCGTTTAAAGTTTTAAATAATATCATATTATCTTTAATTTCCTCATAACATTTCTCCAATATTTTCACGAGCTTTGCCGAAGGTTTAACGGTATTTCCATATGTAGAAATAAACCCTCGCGGTCGTTCTAGGGCATCCTTGTAAATACAAAGTCAGCCGTTGCGGTTAAATGTGTAAGGTTTCCAATCTCCATACTATTATGCTAGTCGACGCGCGTCGTAAGTTAGAAGACGATGCATAATGTTAGCAAACCGTCGGCGTCGGGCGTCGCGACGTGATGGTGGCGAAGCGCCCCGTGTAAAGTGTCTCCCACTTTATCCCTTTGTAATATGCATTTATTCTCTTCGTAATGTGATAATTATCATGTAATTCAATTTAAAGTAGTTGGCGCTGTACCGTTTTAAAACAGTGATAACTTTCTTTTACCAAAGATAAGAAAAAGGAGTATCACGAGGAGGAGTATATTTGCTAAATTATAAAGAATTTATATCCACATTCCAAATAAAAGGAAAGAGTAATGATTTTATTTTCTGCATAAAAAAATCAATGAATTTAGAAGCTCCTTATTTCTGAACGATTCAATTGATTTTATTTAATTGTTAAGAACTTGTCACAAAAATAATATGAAGAATTTAATGTTTTTTTTGCGAATGATAATGATGATTAAATAACCAACTAACTAACCACCATACTAATTCCCCACAGGGTAGGCAGAGAGGACTCAAAGAAATAAAGAAAAAAATATTAGATTTTTGATGGGACACTGAATCATTCTTGAAATTTGTATTTTTTTTTTTAAGTTCGATGTAGCAATTCAATTTTATTTAATATGTTTACTTGTCACTACTTAACAGTATTTTCATTCTAATAGCATTAATAATTATTTCACATCAATATTACTTTCAAGTAAGTCTAAGCGACTTATGATTGAAAATAGAAATCAAGTTATACATAATTGCGTGGGTAGTAAAAGAGTGGGGTCTTTTACTAAAAGCCTTACTGATAAAAATAAGAATACGATTATAAAATATTGTTAGCTATAAAAATCCTTATTTACAGGGTAAATGAAAGTGCCATTTATATTTTTTAGGAAATTTAAAAAATTAAAAAAAAAAATATTTTACACAATAGAGTATATTCAAAATAAAAAAAAAATTAAAAAAAACTGAGGGTGATTGTCTTTGTTAGTAAAATAAACATTTTAAAATTTTCACTGAGAAGGATAATTTAAAGATAATTTGTGAAGAAAGCTCAGAGCGTGCAAAAAATATAAAGTGCTCATTTTCTCAGCTAAAACTTTTTAAATCTCTGAGCAAATTGAACAAGACATTTTTTTCTTTTAATTTCACGGAAGCTTTTATTTCTTAGCTTCAATGTTAATAATCTTTTTGAAGGCCAAGAAATCAAATAAGATATTTGATAAATAGAAATTCTCCGTTTTTAGTTGAAAATAATGTAAACGGAAAAACTGAAATATTATATTAAAACACAACCAATAAAAAATATGGTATTTTGTATTTTTATTGCAACAAAATCAGATGAATTTTTATTTTTTTTATTAACAGGCATGTTGTTCAATATGACAAAATAAACAGTAGAATGTGATATTGTTATATAAATAATTAAAATATGAGATTTATTTTTATAAAAAAGTGCAAACATTTCTTTGACTTATTTAAATTGTTCTAGTTCAATTTTTTTTATATTTCAATGAACTGTAGGTCCTTTAAATGAGGTGTAATCAAGTCATAAGAGTTAATATTACTTATTAATAAATCATATTGATATTCGATATCTATCGATAGATTTTTAAATGGGCAAATATAAAAAATCTTCTCATAATACACAACGTAAAATAGACATTCACTATCGCAGATAAAAATATTTTAATTTCATTGAATACACGACAAAAAATATGGGCAGTTCAAATCATGGATAAATGACTATTGGATATTAAATACGTTTCCCTCCAGGTAAACAATACGCATTAAAAAAATGTTGACCATTTAAAATTTATATTTAAATTTAAATGGGTTTTGGTTTCATACATCAAAAGCATGCCAAAAAACATAACAAATAGTAGTCAGCGTTGAATATTTATTTATATTTTAAGTTAAAAAACTAAAGGAATTGCTGAAAAATAATAGTTTCAAGAATATGATATTCTCTACTTATCTTCAATGGCACCACAATTTTGCCGAGAATAATTCAAAATGTATCTCATTTTAATAAAACCATCATTTGTCAAAAGAATAAAGCCTGCTTACACAGTCATGTCACATCGTTTCCGAATTAATACGAAAGTATACCATCCAAAGATATGTATTTATTCCAGAAAACATATTTTTAATAGCTCAAAAGACTTCCCTTACAGCAAAAGCGGAAACTTTTCCGCTGGAAATAAAATATCCTCGCTTGTTTATCAATACACAATGCGATTCGCAAACTCATGATATAAGCTTGTGTTTGATACATTTTTTCATCCCTCGCAATAAACAACTCCCCACATGCAAAAACTCTATTCAGGGGTGGTAAAATCATAAAAGAGAAATGAAATATTTTCGAGGGGTTCAATACGCTATCACATGGAAGAACAATCTAATAAATATGCCGGTTATTTATTTCTTTATTGGATTGATATAGTTTTACTTGTATCTGTTGAAGTTTTCTAAATGCTCTTTGTCGAACGTTAAAATTTTGTGTTATTTTAAAGCTATTGTAATATTCTACCACATTGTATATATATTGTAGACTGTTTTGAAATAATACTCTCTTTATCATGCATCGTTCATTTTATGTAATACCACTTTTATACGTATTTCGTATTGCGAAAAGTGAAAGATGAATGATAAGGAGAGTGTTATATTACCATACCACAATGTTAACAATGCTTTTAATATACAAAATATGTTTTGACATAAATCATAGATGTTTTTGGAAGCATAAATTCTAAAGTACTCGTAGTAACATAATTTTTTTGACATCTCAACATATATGAAGAAGTATACGGTGATAAGTATATGAAGTCTGGGCATTCAAGGGGCTTACGACTATCATAGGCTTGTTTTAGTGATTGTTTTACACACGTGTAACATTTACCAATTCTACCCATGATTGACAACCACACGACTCAAAGTCTTGGAATTTCTATATTTATGGTTCAATTTCGAAATATAGTGCTTGAATCACTAGAGTTTTAAAAAACAATTAAAATTTTGAATAACAATTAAAAAGAAAAATAACTACTATAATTGGAGATAATTTAGATTTGTGAACAAGTATTTGGACACACTCAAAATATAGTACTTGTAGTGATATTTATGTTTTGACTTTACCAATTTGACTTTACATCTGCTTAGCCTCAGCAGATGTAAAGACAAATTGGATGTTTTTTTTATTTCCTTAAGGTGTATATCCATTGGTATCGAAACAAGAAGCAAATTGCTTTGAGTAGATACATTCACGGCTCCATATATAGCGTTCCATTTCAATCAAATCTGACAGCAAACACACTGAAAATAGCAGCGATGAACGAAAGGTGAAATTTCGAGATGGTGATCGTATTACAATATCCCAATGATGGTTTGAAAAAAATGCATTTTGGGTAAATTTCAACCATTGTTTGATTACCGTTTATCCTGACTAATTCTACCGTAGTAGCAACCAGTATATCAGCAACCAGCAACCTACATACTTAGGATACATTCGAAATAAGGTTTAGAAACACTTAAATAGATTTTTGGCAGTAATGGGAAGACTACAATTAGTTTTCTATTGAGGACTGTAATCCATATCTGATTGTATGATTGAAAATAAAACAAAATTATATGAAGGAGATTCTATACAATATGCAATATTAATGACACATATTCATGAGCTTGACAGTTACCGATTAATAAAATTGACTATGAATTAGGTTTTTCAAAGAACTGAATAATAATATATAAAAAAATGGTTGCACAGCACTGTACACGTGATAGCAGTCAAACTTCTTAAAAATAAAGAATGAGAGAAATTTTATGTGAGAGTCAGAGAGAGAGAGAAAGAGAGAGAAAGCATCTCAAAAGAAATACAACAATTTAAATTTGAACACAAAATTTTTAACGTGTCCAAATACTTGTTCACAAATCTAGATTATCTTTAACTATAGGAGTTATTTTTTATATTATTTTTTGACATCTCATCAAAGATGAAGAAGAATATGGAAGGATGGGCATTTACGGGGCTTACGTCCGTCATAGGCTTGTTTAAGTGATCACTTTACACACGTGTAACGTTCACCAATTCTGTCTATTATTGACAACCACACTACTCAAATTCTTGGAGGTTCTATATATATGAACCAACTTTGAAACATTATTCTTGAATCACTATAACTTCACTAGAGACATCTATTGGTGAGATGAAAATTTTTATTGAGCTTTTTATCTGCTCAATAAATTGTAAGAAATTTTACTTTAAAAAATGCCTCTATTGAAGTGACATTATTTAATCTTCCCTGTGTCCAAATAAACAGTAAATAAAAGTCAGAGAAGTAAATGCGTAAATATAAACACACCCAGACGAGGAATCGCGTGGTCGAGTCTATAGCCTGGCGCCTCTTGTACGAGCAATGGCTAACTCGAGGGGGGGGAAAGTTCAAAATATACACGGAAATCTGGAAAAGTCAAGAAATTCCTTCTTAATACAGACTCTGCCAATGAACCGACACATTTAAAGGGGCTGATTTATAGAAATGGAAACATTTCCGCTAGAGAAGAATCTACGAATACATGTTTATTTCTCGTATTTTGTATGGATATTTGGATTCAAGATTTCAGCCCTAAACGGTAGATAATTCAGGGTTTTCTCCGATATCTTGTTTCGCTGGACAAAGAATAAAGAATTTATTTGAAAAAATTATATATTTAAGATACTTTTTTTATATAGATACTTAATTTTTTTAAAATATATGTTTTTTTAATGATTAAAATGTTTTTTTCGGATCAAAAGCAGTTTTTTTTTAAATACAAAAATTGATTTGAAAGGGGTTATAAATTTGTTTATTTATTTGGCAGTCATTTTGTGGTAATATCTTTCCAAATTGAAATTTAGTTTATATAGTAAATACCTCTATTTTTAAATAATAAATAATTTAATAACTTTTCCGAATTAAAAGTGCCCTTAAATTACCATTTTTTATTGTTAAAATCTATTGTGACATGTTATTTAAAAATGGTGAGGAATGCATTGAATCGTATGTCATAAAAGATTTTATGACAAAGTGGCATATACTAAGTAAAACATAAATAAATAATATTACTAACTGCGTACTTCTCACGTAAGATTTTCACACAAAAATAGATATATTTTCTTTTATATTACACGTAACATTTTTTTTTTAAATTTCCATAA
The DNA here is from genome assembly GCF_059751285.1 of Brachycentrus maculatus. NCBI lineage: Eukaryota > Metazoa > Arthropoda > Insecta > Trichoptera > Brachycentridae > Brachycentrus > Brachycentrus maculatus. Next base: position 17,499 of record NW_028280958.1, on the reverse strand, counting down.
TTTCTCCCATATCTTAAAGCTTATGTTCAAATTTCATCCACTTTACGTTGGAGAATTTTATATGTAATTACCGTGTTGTATGAATCACGAATCTCGGAAAAATGTAAAAAAAAACTTAATCGGCCACGCAACAAAATCCTACATAAAGCCCAATTTGATCAGAGCTTCGCTACCCTCATTTTAAATCTCCCCCAAATTAGTATAAATTTCTGAAAATTACCAAAAAACCCCTGAAAATTGTTGAAGCAATTTTCCGTTGAATTACGATTAAGTTTTCTAACGTAAGAAAATATGGCAGAATGAACCGTCTCACACCAAAAGGGAAATTAGCGCCTGGAGAAAGCTCGCTTATGCAAATAGGCTAACAAGATCTCCTTTACCGCACTTTACATAATTAGGCAAGCGACTGAAGTATGGTGTACTTCCTAAAGCAAGTTTTGGCATTGTTATTATTTCTTAATTAGTCGCTCTAGACGCGCTCGTAGAAGTCACGTAAAAACCCTCATCAGTCTGCTATACGACGCATAGAAATTTGAACCTGTTTTAGTAATACTTTGGAAAAATCTAATAAAAAATTCAGTATAAATAATAAAAACCTAATTTAGTATGGGGTATTTTCCTAGAAATTGAATGAAATCTTAAACAGATGAATTTATGTACGAAATTATTGAGTTACAGAATACGAGAAATAAAGTAATAAGAATACGGAAGTCTTAGCATTTACAGAATTTTGACGTGTCATTGGCTGGTTTATCATTCATTTAACAGCCTATAATTGAACACTTAAACTATTACCCAAATTCCGAATGTTGTTTTAATATATTGTACGCTGCTTCTCGCAGGAGTAGGCAGAGATAATAGAACGCCACTCCATTATGTCTTTATAAACACTCTTAGCCTTCAATTCACAAACAAAACACACTTAAGTACTTTCACGTTTTTGGAATACTTGATTATTCCAAGTTTTCCTCGGTATTCCTCTTATCCTATTTCGTTTTGTTTTACTGTTATTTCTTCACTCGTTTGCTCCACATGCTCAAACCATTTGGACACACCTTCCTTAATTTTATAGGAAATGCTAATTTCAGCCTTGCATTATTTCCTTACATCACCATTCAAATATCTACCATGCATCATTTTGCCTCACATTGATCTGATTTCCTCACATTTCAACTGCATTCAGTCTAATTTCATCCTACTTTTGCCAACTTCATGCTTCACTTCCACACATTAGGGTTAGAACTGGTAATATATAACAGTAAAAATCCCTAAAACGTTGAAATGGGTACCGCATTATCAGGGGGAATGTTATACATAGTTAATTTTAAATGTTGTATTATTACATTTTAACCAGCAGAAAAGACTGAAATGAGTGAACTTAAAATTGAAATACTAACAATGTTCCCATTGAAAAACGCGGTAAATATTACAACGTTATAACGGGGTTCACATAATTAAACCCTTATCCGCACCCAAATGGTACATAGGGCACTGTGTCATATAAACGCAGTGTTATCTTGATCGTTTATACATGAAGGAAAGGTGATCAGCCCTCCGCTTCAGGTACCAGTCCATGGTAATTTTGAATAAATATTACAGTGTTTATAACGGGGTTTACTGCATGGATACGTTTTTTTTGCTTAAAAATAATTTATACCACATCTTATTTTAGACCAAATAATTATAAATTACGTATGTAATTAATAAAACTAGTTTGAATATATTTTCCTTTGTGTGTAGCTTAAAATAAGGTTTCTAAAATAACCTTAGAATCCTTGAATGAAACCACATCTGCATGTTAGTTTATGAATCCTAAATCTACCCTTACATCCATCACATAATCCTTGCGGTTCCTTCAAAATCCATGAAGATAAAGCGTTACTGTAATTGTATTTTATGCAAAACAATTTTTTTTATCTCATTTTAATCATTTAACTAGACTTAATTTATCTACTTACTAGTTGTACCCGACTACGCGTTGCTGTGGTTCAATCTGATTATATGGAAAAAAGAAAATAGAAATGTATTCTACATAACTAATACGGTTAATTTCACAATGTTTGTTGGAATATAGTATTTAATTCAGCTGTCAAGAAATACACTGATTGCCATCAGCAATTGCTGAGTATCTAGGTGTAAATATTACATGTGTATAAAGTGATCACTTAACCAGCGTATGACAGGTTGTAAGCCGTGTTATTCCATATAAATATTCATTTATGTTAAAATGTCAAAAATGTGAAACATTTTACTTTATATAAATGTATGAGGCCATTTTTTCCAATATCTCACGAAAAAGATGAATATAATTCAATACCATGAGATGGATTTCGCAGCTTCACTCTCTTTATAGACAAAACAGTGTTTGGCAATTTAGTAGGAGATAGAAATTCAAAAACACGTATCAAAGAGAACCCGAAATTCTCCTTCTCTTGGATAAGGCGAGCTTAATTTAAGACCAAGCCGTCAAAGATTAAGTGGCGGCCTTTATCTGGAACTAAACAATTAGCGAGTGATTGACTGAGAGCTTTATGGAAGCCTTCAAACAGTTTTTCAGCATTTAAAGAGATAAAAAGTATTCAAACTCTTTGAAGTCTCATCCCTAGTTTTCGGGGAAACTGGATTTTGTTGGTTCGCAGTATGATTAATGCAAGTCCTATTATATAAAGGTTTCAGCATTTCAGGCACAAAACTTTACGTGTGAGAATTTACAAGTATGAAAACCAAGGTTCAAATCATGTTTCTTTACTGCATTAAAATATCTTTATATTATAAACAAAACAAAACGTTTTTTTATATTAGCGAGATTAATGTTCAGTTTGTCATGTTTTAACACTTTCCTTATTATTCATCGTTTAATACTTACCACTTTAAAAAAACTACTAAGTACTTTTTGACTACCGGTCGTAATAAGGTTTCTATCATCAGGTCAAATTTAGACTTACGTAGACCCAATGATGGAATGATTATACTGAAATTGGTTGTCATGACGTAGTACTTTTAAGTGGTATTACACAAAGTGATCGATGAATGATAAGGAGTTTGTAACATTACCATACCATAAGGTTAATAATATTTTTAATATACAAAATACGTTATTAATTACTTTATTATATTTACGAGTCAAATCATTAAAATTTTATTCCAGCTACCGATGCGGCCAAATCACTCTCTCCATTCAACAAAGTCATTTATCAAAAAACTTAATTTTTCAGGAGATCGTTTGTTAAGTTAAAAATATAATGAAATGCATTAAAAATAAATATCAAGCCACTGATTAAACTTTTTACAGTGCAATAGATCTTTTTAGGTAAAGCCTGAATGTTTTTCTCCATTTGAAAAATATTTCGTATATTTGAAAAAAAATATTAAACAATACCTTTTCTTCAAAATGCAAAAACAACACTTTCTGCCCTGTAGCGGGTAAATATTAAGTTAAAAATATGTAATTTTTGCTGGGATATAGTACATTTTTTGGGCATTCTAAAAACACGCACAACTGAAAATTGACGATTTTTGATGTATGACGTTGTTGAAAGGAGTGAGCGAAATGTGCAATGATCGATTTAAAAAAAAAACTTATTGAGTAACGACGTTCAATCGTTATTCAACTGAGTTTTTATATTGCTTGAAACAATTCTTTTCAAAATCACGAAAATTTAGCGTCTAGATGTCAAAATGACGGTAAAATTTTAGTAAATTCAGTTTATTAATGTAGCTTTTCAATCGAATTTTAGTAGTAAAATTACAGCAAAAAGACCGAATTTAGCTTGTATTTTTTTTACTTTTTTTGCAAAGTACATGCACCAATAAAAATTAGGTTTTCCCATTTTTCTGTTCCAGCAGCGTAAAAAGAGAATTTAATATTAGCTTGCATCTGAATATGCCCGAAGCCACAAAGTTTCTCAGTTATTTTTTTTAAGTGGCCCAGGAGAAATTAAATTTTTCTCGCTTTGTGTACCAGATACCTTCTTGTTTAATCAACGAATTCGTACCAAATTCAAGTTTATAGAATAATGTACACTTTCTGACACAGCCTTCAACGGATCTGCAAATGAAAAAAATATATTTGTATGTATAAGTAAAGCGAAATGTTTCGAAGGAAAAAGCTTTGATATCAAAAATATACAATTTGTAAGTAAAGAAGTCAGAAATATTACTTTGTTCTTTTGATTCTTATGAACTGATTTTATTTATTCATAAAAAAAATCGAAATTGAATTATGGGTTGAGATTTCTTTATTTATTTTTATTATCATTCGTGGAAGTGAATCATGGAGTTGGTAAAAGAAGAATGAAAGTAAACTGAATGTAGTAGAAATGCAATCTCTCAAATGAATATGAGGCAAAACGATCTATGATAGATATTCGAATTATGCCTTGCATTATAATGCCTTGCGTTATTTCCTTATTTCACAATTCGAACAATTAAGAAGGTTCTGGTACATATTGTACCTTGATGTAGTATTTTACGAAAATAACACATTATGAATTTTCTGTTATTTGATTATTATTATCATTATTATTATTATTGTAAAATTTATAAATAAAAAAAAAAAACAAGTGGCTCATTACTAGAAATAGGTTTCAAATTATGGCAGAGTGGATATGAACCATAAAACTCTGACTCTAAGTCTACGATACTAACCATGGAGCCGCTGCACAAAACTATACTTACTAATTAAGGTTTTTTTTATTTATGCTATTTTTGAAATACCTTTTTGTTACATTATTGTGTTTAAATTACAGTAATAAGGAAACTTTGTCACATTTAATTCAATAATTATTCTAACGATGGGATCTTTTTTGTTAAACTACCTTTAGATTTTCATTTGGTTGCATAGAAATTTTGAAGTAAAAAGAATGCTCTATGAAAGTATAGAAAACAATAACTGTGGTAAAATTGAAAAGAGTGTATAGTAATGCGAAGCACTGCATTGAAAGAGAACAATATTCTAGCAAATGCTCTCATATTGTCATGGAAATGTTCAATGGCCATTTTGTATGTAGGGCCGGTGGCATAAAAGCAATAAGGCCATCGGAAAATGAAAAAGTTCGATAGTAAATTTTACTTTACGTGCATTGCGAGCAAGTTGATTTTGAAGCAAAGTTTCACGGGTACGGGTAGTTTGGGTAGGAATCGGTTTACTCCGGGTGGGGTGTAAGGTGCCAAGTTCTGTATGGGAGAAAAGTAATAAATATCGTCTGCAAGAGTACTACTCGAGTCTTATATTTCCGCGATGCTTGCTACCGCTTATCCACAAAATAACGATTTTTTAACCACAAAAATTGAGGTCAAATTGTAATAATTTTTTTGACATCTAAACACGGATGGTGAAAACTATGGTTGTAATGATTAGTACGTTTGGTTTCCATGGCGAAAGTCTTGGGTTTGATTCCAAAAAGTGTTTATACAAATAGTGTGATTTATTAGTACAATATTTATTTATTTACAATATTTTGAGTTCGTCCAAATGCAAATAGTTCACACATCTGAGTTTATCCACTTAAGAGTTATTTTTACAACTCAACATAGATAAAGAAAAATAAATTAGTCTGGTTATTTACAGGGCTTATGGACTGTCATAGGCTGGTGTGATCACTTTACCCATGATTGACAAATACCATACTAACTTGTTTAAACTCCTACATATATCATAAATCTCATGACACTTTATGTGTGAGTTTGATGTAGCCGATGAATTGATGGTTTGAAAAATCTTTTATTTAAGATAACCTGTTTATTTAGATTTTATGCAAGATAGTAACCGGGTTTTTTTATGTACTGTGAGACGCCTGAAAACATCTTATAATTTGACCAAATTATTTTCATCACAACCTTTTTGAGTATGTCCAGACCCTTATGATAAATGTCCTTGTTCACAAGCCTTGAAAATATCCAGAATATTCTATTCTTCTTCATCTATGTTGAAATATAAAAATAACTTGTAAGTGGAGAAATCCAGATTTGTAAACAAGTATTTGGATACACTTAAAATGTTGTAAATAAATACACATTAGACTAAAAAATAACTTTAATTTTTACCCCTGGGAATCAAACCCGAGACCTTCGGCATAGAAACAAAACGTGCTTACCACTACTTAATGGAGGCGGACAATATTTCATTTATTATATTCGTGCTCAATATAAATTTATTTAAAATAAATACATTTCTATGCAAAGAATTTTGATATCAGACATGAAGTACTAATATAATATTTACATATAATTTCCTTCATATATATTAAATCAGGAACATACTAGACCATAAAATGTAATTTAGGACGAGAAAGCTCTGAAAAGCTCGACAAAAGACAAAGAAACTTAAAACATGCCATATTACATACAAATAAGGGAATGGAAACATGTGATGAAGTATTCTCAATATGAACCCTTACATAAATAACTCATCTTATTACTTACGCTAATAAAGGATATTCTTTCCCATATAATGGAGGAATTATTATTTCTCAGGAGAATAAATATTTTCCAAGAATGATAAATAAAGGGTGGCTAATTGGAGTTTCTGATGAATGGTTTTTCTTATAATTCCAATTTTATTTTGATTTCAGTTAATTGTAAAGAACATGTTAGATATTGATTACGGATTTGGCATTAATTTTGTAAAAATTATGATGATTTCAATGTTTAAATTTAAATTTAAACATGTAAAATATAACTTTTTTTATTATTTCGAGAACTACTAATGGTCCAATCAAGAGAAGACATCGCAGACTTTATTAAATTTTTTACAATATGTATTTTCACAAGCTGCTGAACATTCAAATTTCAACAAAAAAGTGTTATTTACAACATTTTGAGTGTGTCCAAATACTTATTCACAAAATCTGGATTACATCCAATTACAGGAGTTATTTTCATATTATTTTTTAACATCTCATCAAAGATGAAGCAGAATATGGAAGTCTGGGCATTTACGGGGCTGACGACCGTCATCGGCTGGTTTAAGTGATCACTTTACACACGTGTAACATTCACCAATTCTACCCATTATTGACAACCACACTACTCAAATTCTTGGAAGTTCTATATATATGAACCAATTTAGAAACCTTGTTCTTGAATCACTAGAACTTCACTAGAGACATCTATTGGTGGGATGTAAAGAAGCTTTTTATCAAGCAGAAACTCTTATATTAGTATGTGAGGTCCAAATCCTGGATTATAATCACACACATGAGAAACGCCAGAAAATACCATTTTTATTTTTATTTAAGGTTTCTAAATTGGTTCATATATATAGAACTTCCAAGAATTTGAGTTGTGTGGTTGTCAATAATGGGTAGAATTGGTGAATGTTAAACGTGTGTAAAGTGATCACTTAAACCAGCCGATGACGGTCGTCAGCCCCGTAAATGCCCAGACTTCCATATTCTGCTTCATCTTTGATGAGATGTTAAAAAAAAAAATAAAGTGTTATTTTTTGTGTCAAATTTAAATTCAATTCGTTAGTTTTAATAAAATAGTTACTTTTATCATGTGCTCTTTAGTAATTTTTTTTTGTAAAAAGTACTAGAAAACAATATAGGCATACTCCCACCAAAAAATCAACAAATTACAACATTTGACAATTATAAAACCATACTTTAAAACAACCCATTTAAATGCATTTAAGAATTCTTCTATATCTTACAAGAAAATACCTCCCAGCAAAACATACAAATCACCATAAACACAATTTATGAAAACGTACATACATAGATCCAAAATACAAAAATACATGAAACAAAATCTAACAAATATGTCTTTTGGTCAAAAGAGCTTTGATAATTTTGTAATAAAATTGTACAACCTGCTTCCATTTTCCATAAAATTATGGATAAAAAAGCTTTACAAACTAGATGGTAGATTTGAAATTTATCGCATCATTCGGCCATGTTGTATTTGATTGCATTTCAAAAATAATTTACTTTTCACGTTATTTTATATTTTAGTATTGCAATATATGCCCTTGGTACGAGAAAACCCAATAAAGGCACAATTTTGAAAATTGTAATTAGTCATGATGTGTAGAATGAAAGAAAAATAAATAATACTCTTTTTTGTATATTAAAAAAAAATATCATAACTTTGTGGTATGGTAATAATATATAAAAATATATAATTTAAAATAATATAAAATATAATAATTATATGTTATTATATGATTATTATATAATGTAAGGTGATAATATATAATATTAAAGTGGTATTACACAATGTAAACAATGGATGTTAAGAAGAGTGTTTTAAATAACACTCTCGCTATCTCAAATAAATAAATTAAATATTTGAAAGTACATACTTGACCTACCACAAATTCTGTGATTACGTATCAGGTAATGCAGCAATCTGTTAAGAGACTCGCATAGCTAGATCCGCCCATTCCCACATCCGTGCGTCTGGACGTCTTTCAGTTCGTTTCGACGCCTTGTTGCGAGCCGACGCCGACGCTCCGGCGTTACGTGGTCGTAGCTCCAAACAAATTAGGGAGCGAAATATTTCATTCAAATCATCACGAATACGGCGGGAAAGATACCAAAGAGACGTATAAGATGATGACTCAAAATATTGTAACATAATCTATTATTATCACTTCATGATTTTAACAATTATATAAGTGCTTAGAAATGGAGATGTATTCAAAACAACGTATAAAAAAGAACATTAAGTTTTTAAGTGAAATCCTAAGTGTTTGTGCTTTGAGTGACACATACATAATCTCGGGGCACGCCAAGGAACGAAAACAAAGATCTTCTGTATTTTTTAGTAACGTGTAAAGATATAATGTACTTCAATTTAAGTTTTGTTTTAGCCATCATCTCATTTGTGAATGGTAAGTATATTAAATATAACTTTAAAGTAAACATAACTTTTAAGTACTGATTTGAACATATTATAATTTTTTAATGTATGTATGTTGTAGGCATGTTTGTATTAATTCGTTAACCGTTTTCATCTACACTGTTTTTTAACATTCAGACAAGTTATATCACATTTCATATTATAACTAATTTTCCTTACTCTATTTTCTATATAAGTACTATTTTAAGTATTTCAACTGTTTTTCTTTACAAATTTCATAATCTAGTAATTTACTACGTTTATATGTACAAAGCTTAATAATGTTCTTTTTATTATATGTCTTTTAACAATTTTTTATTTCATTCTAAAAATTTAATTACGGCCGTAAATATATAATTTAATAAATCTATAAATAGCACTATTTTAATTTTTTTTACTATTCAGTATCTGTAAACACATTTTTATACGTATATGTACATATTTAATAGCATAGCATGATTATTATTTTTCTTTTTATTTGATAAAAAATAAAGTATTGAGTTTTGTTGTTGATATACTAACATATATAGAACCCTTATCCGCACCCCAATGGTGCATAGGGCACTGCGTAATACAAACGCAGTGTTATCTTGATCATTTACAAATGAAGGAAAGGTGATCGGCCTTCCACTTCAGGTACCAGTCCGGGGTAATATTGAATAAATAGTACAGTGAAAAAATCATTTATATTTATTTTACCCCCCCTGGGAATCGAACCCGGGACCTCCAGAACGGTAGCCGAGTGTACTGACCATTACACTACGGAGGCGAACGATATACTAACATAGATGAAGAAATGTATGGAAGTCTGAGAATCTTTACAAAGAAAATTATAGGTTATAAGCCCTGTAAATGCCCAGACTTCTTTATTCTCTTTCATCTATAGATATCAACACAAAACAAAAACATTTATTTTTATTTATGAAAGAGAAAAACGTTCCCTGTTTTTTGACTATTGATTGAAACTTTATGCAGAGAATTTTGTCATATGACGTATTAAAGAAAATGAAATAATGATTCGTGTGGCCACTCTGCGGTGAACTTATTTTTATTTTTTTAAGATGATATCAAGAATTCATACTAATTTTAAGTGGTCAATTGATTGGTAATCTACAGTTTTTTATCAAATGATGTAATACACAAAAAAATATTTTGCTGCTCAAATATTGTATGTTAAGTTAGATATAAAGGTTATCATAGTAGGTACTTATTATCATTGAATTCCGCAAAATACTCAATTAATATACTGTAAATTAATACACGTTTCTTTCATTACATTTTAATTGGTATAAATATATTTTTAATTGGAGCAAAGTATTTTATTAAAAAAAGTAAATTGACAATTCAATTCAAACCGAGTTTAAATAAAAAAACCTCTCGAGCGAGTTAGTTTCAAGAGGATGGTCTTGAGATTGTTGTCATGGAAAAGTTTAAATTTGAAAACTCGAATCCATTTCCTAACAAATTTTGAATCCCTGAAAAAAGTATTTAAATTAAGTATGTGTGTTTTTAATAAAAATAAAGTTAAAATACATTTAAAAAAAATCTTAAATGAGATTTATTTCAATAGCACAAATTTATTTTAATTTTATTTTTTGTATAAGAATATTTTAATGATTATTTTTGAAATCAGTTTATATAAATATCGATGGAAATGAGAACTAAAACTCGTGACCAAATATTCGTTTAAGCCAATTTTTATATGTCAAGCTTTGTTTTGGATTGGGATGCGATTCATACAAATAATTAGTAAAATCATAAACCCTTACATTGGACAGTTGCAACTCAATGAATAACTATAAAATATTAAAGCTGAATAAACCAGCCTACGCTTCAAGTAACAGTCTAGAATATCATATTGAAAAACAGTGTAGTGATAATAAAAAAAATGTATCTAATGCGCTGTCCACTTTCCTATATAATTAAATTAAGATTCATATAAAAATAGTTTTATTGGATACATTTCAGCAGTTTCACACAAAATCGAAATTTACATAGTGTAGATACCATTTATCTTAAGCTTCTAAATTTTTCAACTTCGGCATTTTGAAACCGGTTGTCGATCCATATAATATTAGAATTTATATTTTAAAGTTCATAAAATTACTCGTGATAAAGCACAAACTTTGTTTTTAACCACATTTATTTATCAAACAATTATACCAACTACTCACCTACGTAAGAATATTTCTTTGTTTTAAGTTAAGTATAAATCCATCTCTGAAGAAGACAAGGTATTAAGCAAAACCGGTTGCAATGAAAGTAGCAAAAATAAAAATAATGAATAACAAAGGTTATGTTTTTTTACATTTTAAAAAGATTGTAAAATGTGCCATAAGGTGTCAGCTAATTTAAAAAAAAATTATTAGTTACTATCCTAAATATCACCAAATTTAAAACTGTTGAAATTACATAGTTACCCCATTCAAAATACCACCCCTCTCGTCTTTTCAGCATTTTTTTCAGTTTTTTTTTAATCCTAGATTTTTATATTTTCTTTCAGAGATTTGGTGCCTGAGCATCGCTGACGTGCGAATCTACCCAGCGGCTGTAGAGAGAGGGGGAAGTGTGACGCTACAGTGTGTTTACGAATTAAAGGACGAACCCCTGTACTGTGTCAAGTGGTACAGGGGCTACCGGGAATTCTATCGATATGCGTTTAACGACATCCCTGCCACAAGAGTATTCCCATTCTCGGGCATATACGTTGATGTGCGTATTAATTTAATTATATTATAGAGCGTACTTTATTCAGAATCGCCTTTAAAATAAAGTCAATTTTATTCATTTATTAAAATTAAAACACAATAAGAAGTTGGCCATCAATGGCTCAAAGCGAGATAAGTCAAAATAACAAGAAAATGAGAGTAATTTAATAATTTCTTTAAACAAAAAATATTAAATCACAAAGCATACAATTAGATGTCCTGGTGAACTGCATTTAAGCAGTGTGTTAAAGCGGGTTTCAACAGTATAATTCAATTTTTTTCTGAAATAACGAAAGAGAAAAAATACTTCTTTATAAATATTATAAATAAACTTTACCTTAAAAAAGTGAGTTATAAAGAATTAAAAAAAAGTGTAGTAAAAAAATAAGGTGTTTTAAAATTGTCCTCACGCCCAACAACAATCCCATAAAAAAATAGTTTTTATTTTAATTTGTGCAAATATTTTACATTCCTCGATAACATTTCAAACATCTCAAGAGTTCTAATTTCATATAAATTAATCATAATGTTTGGGTACTTTTCTCCATCCCTACAGCTGAAAAACTATACTCTTTTTTATTTAATATTATTTTTAAAAGAAAAAAGAAGAATTTGTGTTTTTAACTATATCCAAAATACTTCAATTTCATACTATTTATGTGAACCCAAGCGACTAATTATTCGATATAGGTATGAAATTGTGGTAGAGTGGGTTCGAACCGAGAAACTCTGACTCAAGAGTCCGTGACACTAACCACGGGACCACAACCCGAAACACAACATTAATATATTTTTTTTTTGTAAATAGTTATTCTTATTATATTCTGGGGGATGGTAGCACTTTTATTTATTTTAAAATACTAACAAATTACATTTAAAATAATAAATATGTACATATGATTGTAGGTTATACAAAGTAATTATTAGATGGGGATCGGGTTATGCGGAACGTAGTGGGAATTGAACTAATTAAACTTTGCCCTTTGGTGCAGCTCGCGAGTTCCAATGCAACGCAGGTTGTTCTACAAAGGGTTGATTTCACCCTAACAGGAAATTTCACTTGCGAAGTTTCTGCTGACGCCCCTTCATTCTCTACTGCGGTGGCCTCGGGGTATTTAGAAGTCGTGAGTAAGTATGAATTGAAATGTTGTACATTCATATATTATATATAGTGATAGTTAATCCGGTAAAATAACTATATACATTAGTGAAAAGGTCGTGTGCTATTTCATTTACTCGAAAATTGCTTAATTCAATAGTTATATTAAAACATGCAATATAAGACAAGAGAAATTGAAAATCGTCACTTCCTAATTTAGGAGAAACATAAGTAATTATTCAAGAAACAATAAAAAATCCAAAATACTTTTTTTAGTTCAGTGCAATACAAAAAATAATTGATTATCTTTAAAAACATATTTATTTTATTTCCTATTCCTATTATTGTAAATTAATATTTAGTACTAATCTTCACAACGCACGTTGCGAGGGTAATAATAATAATAATAATAAAATTGGATAACTTATATAGCGCCATTTTCGTAAAAAAATACCTCAAGGGCGCTTCACGGTGAATGAATTGGTGAGTGAAGGGAAGGCAGAGATAATAGAACGCCAACCACTCTGACACTCTTCCATATTCACGCGTCTCTTACTCTAATTCGCATATTACTCAGACACTCGCCGTTTACTCTAATTCTCGACCTTGCAGTCTTTTTTCAAGTTTTTGATGTGTTAGCTAAGTTTTCATCGGTTTTCTTCGGCTTCTTATTATTACAACTACATTTGTTTTATCATTTTTTCCTCGATCATTTGTTCCGCGTGTACAAACCATCTAAACACACATGTTAAAACATAACACGAATATAACGATACTAAGTATACGTGACGCTGATTTTATTTTTTGTTATACTTGAAGCCTCTTTACTAAATCAATAAGCGTTTTCATAGGTTTTTAGTTTCATCGCTTTTGAAATAAACCTAACTTACTTACTTTAATTTCGTTTAAAAAAAAAACAAATATATGTATGACAATTTAATAAAAAAATATATTACGTATGTTTAATACTATCATAGATTTCTGATATTACATTAAAACGAGTTGGCATTTGACCGACCAACTTCTCTTTATCCTAATTAATCCAGGTATAATAAATTGCTAAATACATAAACTTTTATTAAAATAAAATTAAAACTTCGTGAAAGTAAAACAGAACATCACGTAATCTGAGATTGCTTGGGATCAGTGTAATTTTGTTGTTTAAAAAAAAATGTTCAGAACCAATCTGGTTCTTACCTAAGTCCTAATTGTATCTCCGACAATCCGGATTTATGACAGTTCCCCACGGTGTTAAAAAATGAGAGATTTTGACAAAAGTTTAATTAGTTTTTGTACAGCCGCTCTTGGAGAACATTTTTACAAAACCAATCAACTTCCTCCGTTTCGAGACAACCATTATCTTTCCTTTACAAGATAAATCTATTTTGAGTGTAAAATTGTCCGAGTGCGCAAATGCCCTAGTTCAGGGACTGCGAACCTATGGCACGCGTGCCATAGGTGGCGCACGAGAAGATTTTGCACGGCACGCGAATGAAGGGAAAAAATAAGAGTGAAAATACATTTTTTAAAGTTTAGACTTACAGACAAAAGTACTTGTGCTTGTATCCTTTTAAAAGCTGCCAGCTATAAATCCAATAACAAAAATCAAAAAAAAAAAAAAAAAATTGGCAACAAGCATCCAATAACAAAAATCTCAATAATGATGAAGTTTTTAGCGCTCTACATTTTTTTGACTAAGTCTATTTTTAGTGAAATTTTAGTGATTCAAGCACAATGTTTCGAAATTGGATCATATATATGTATAGAACTTTCAAGAATTTGAATAGTGTGGTTGTCAATAATGGGTAGAATTGGTGAACGTTACACGTGTGTAAATCAATCACTTAAATTAGCCTTTGACGGTTGTAAGCCCCGTAACTGCCCAGACTTCTATATTATTCTACATCTTTGTTGAGATATACATGTCAAAAAAATTATGTGAAGTCTATTTTTTATTTATTTATTTTATTTTGCCATTAATAAGTACCTACTTAATTTTTTCCGAGGTATTCATGCTTTGTTTATATTAAAAATCTGAAGTTTCACAAATATGTGATACATTTTAATTCGGCACACGATATATATTATTATATTTTCAAAAATGTTTGCCATCCCTGACCAAGGTACTGCTCCATACATTGCTCTGTCTCCAGAATCCAATTAAGACAAAGATACCTGGCTTATTTATTGAACCGACGCGAATGAGAATAAAATTAAATAATTTATTACAAATGCAGTTGCAGCATCAGTACAAAATAGCCCTTTAACTTTTTACAAAGGAAAAAGAAAGGTCTTATCTTTTTCCCAACATTGTACCTTTTTAATTGAATGGTCGAATAAAAACTCGA